>NW_015168061.1:782198-782368 GCF_001447785.1 Gekko japonicus
AAGGTCATCCGGAGTGGAATCTGACCGGCCGCCCAACATCAGATACAGCTGGGTGTCATCAGCGTACTGATGGCACCCCAGCCCACAACTCCGGGCAATCTGGGCAAGGGGGCGCATGTAGATGTTAAACAACATCGGGGATAGCACTGCCCCCTGAGGTACCCCGCATT
>NW_015168061.1:783368-783517 GCF_001447785.1 Gekko japonicus
CAACGCCATCTGAAGCCGCATCGGGTCCATTTGGCGTCGCGGGCGAGCAAAAATCAGCTCGCCGCCTAAGCGGGGTCGGGGTGGCATATTCAGACGAGCCTTCAGGGCCTGGTGGTCCAACCACGGTACCGCTATTGTAGCGATCCGGT
>NW_015168061.1:783907-798241 GCF_001447785.1 Gekko japonicus
AGCCTCCCGAATGAATATAGCCACTCCTCCCCCCGCCCCTTTATCCGCGATTGGTGGAGGACCGAGAACCCGGGAGGGGCGAGCTGGGCGAGAGCTACAGTCTCCCCCTCCCTCACCCAGGTCTCGGTCACGCAAGCCAGGTCAGCTTGTTGATCAGTTACGAAGTCCCGCAGGACTGCAGCTTTGTTGTTAATCGACCTGGCATTGCACAACACCAATGATGGAGAGGGGTTCTCCGTTGCCCCACTGCCAGTCACCCTTGGGATGGGCCTTAGGCAGGAAGGGTGCCGAGGCATTCCATTTCTCCGCATCCTTCCCTTCAAACACCGCCTCGGCCCACCGCTATACTTTCCCCTCCCCAAGAGCACCGGAATCGCGTGACCAGGCCTATTCAGCGCAGGCATATTCAGCGCAGGCATATTCAGCGCTGGGCGATCTCCGCCAAGCTTCAGATCGCCCATTGCTTATACGCTTGGGTACATAATTAAAGTAAACACAATACAATAGACCCCACAGCAATAAACAAACCCCTCCTCCCCTGCTATCTAGTCATATAACGTGTTACACAATATAAAAGAAAAATCTTGACCAAAGGTCAACAGTAAACCTAGCCCCCCTAACTGGATTTACTGCACACTACCACACTCACTCCACTTGCAACACTCATCCTTCCTTATAGCAGACAATCCACAATCACAATCACTCTTCCTCATGGGTTCCACACTCACACCATTATTGCTGCCATTATCTAAGCCTTCCCTTTACATCTGCTACTGTTCCAGGCAGGAGATCTCCCGGTATGGTATCTATCAATGTCTCAATACAGCTAGCTTTCTTCAAAGTGACTGGTGTTGAGAACTGATTTACCCAGGATCCGGACACCTAGTGAGGGATGCACAAGAAATGCCCCCGTTTGGCTGGACTCAGAATAGCACTCAATTAACTGCTTCAGAAGAGCAGACAAGAAGTACGAATAGTGCTATTCTTAGTGACAGAACTGGACTAAAGCTGAAAGGAGGACATTCAGTTGTTGATGTGACTGTATGCAAAAGGAAAGTTCAAAACTGTTCAATATATATAACTGAAACATGGAATGTTGAGATGTATGAATCAAGGGAAACTTGAAATCATAAAATGAAACTTTTAAACATTGCAATCCTGGAATGAGTGGATGAAAGTGGACTGGATGGGGACATTTTCAGTCAGGAAATTACAAAGTGTTTTACTCAGGAAATAACACAGAGAGGAAATGGAGTTGCTGGAATAGTGAGCCAAGAAGTAACACAAGCAAGCAGGGACTACGATGGCAAACTCTGTCTGCACAATATCATTCAGATCTCATGGAAAGCCTATCAACTTAACCAGGGGTCATTTCCTGCAGGCAGGAGCGGAGCTCCGGCAGAAAAGAGCCCAGGGAGCGGGCACATGCAACAAGCCCCACCCCCTGCTCCCAGCAGCCCTCAGTCAGAGCAAGAAGCAGCCAGGTAAGTTGCAGAGCCCCCGGTCCAAAACAGTCCAGTGGCACCTTTAAGACCAAGTCTTATTCAGGTACAAGATCTCCCTCTTCTGCAAGGACAGATCTGCACGTTCTCTTCCCCCCCCCCAAAGCTAAGTATTTTCCAGCTATTCTTTGAGCCAGCTATAGATCTTAGTATGTTTTAAACTATCCGAAGTAGCTGAGTCCCAAATACCCTGAAAATATTTGGGATTTTTGGGGACTGCAGGAAGGTGGAAGTTAAAGAGTGTTAAAGAGATTGCAGTCCCTTTAAACACCTTCCAGGTGATCTTGTGGTTTGGAAAGGTGTTTAAAGGGATTACAAGCCCTCTGAATGCTTTTCCCCTGTCATTGAAACCAATGGAGGATGGGGGTACCTTCTTTCGGGCACCATAGAATTGGACCCCTTGGTCCAATCTTCTTCAACCTTGGGGGGTTTTTTGAGTAGAAGCAGAAGCAGCTATGCTGAAAATTTGGTGCCTCTACCTAAAAAAAGACCCTAGACCCCCAGACACTCCCAGACTTATTCCCCATTGTATCCTATGGGGACTGTTAAATATAACGGTCCCCGTAGGGTACAGTGGAACTGGGGGGGAATCAAGATTTCTGAAAAATCCTGAACCTGAATACCATTCTGGTATTGGGATTCAGGGATATTGGAAAATAGTGATTTTGGGGGGGTTCAATGTACCCAAACCTGAGAAATACAATTTTTTGCACACCCCTATACACTACACACAACACAACATAAGAACATAAGAGATGCCAATGTTAGATCAGTCCAATGACCCATCCAGTCCAACACTATGTCACACAGTGTCCAAAAATACCAGGTACCATCAGGAGGTCCACCAGTGGGGCCAGGACACTTGAAGCCCTCCAACTGTTGCCCCACCCCAGCACCAAGAATACAGAACATCACTTGCCCCAGACTGGAATTCCTACCTATACCTTGGGGCTAATAGCCCTGGATGGACCTCTCTGCTCTATATGTTCATCCAATTCCCTCTTGAAGCCATCCATGCTTGTAGCTGCCACCACCTCCTGTGGCAGTGAATTCCATGTGTTAATCACTCTTTGGGTGAAGAAGTACTTCCTTTCTCTCTTTGTGCACAATAGAGTTGTTGCAGTGATCACAACACTGAGGAAAACCACTAGGTTGTATCCTATTTATTTTTTTAAAAAAAAAACATTACATTCAAGATGGCGTAATGTCTACTGATTTTTCCCTCCCACAGCAGATCTCCAACTCACATAGGTTTGCTAGACTGAGCCTGGCAACTGGCAGGACAGCTGGGGGTGGGGACATGGTTGTGTGTGTGTGTGTGTGGCATTGGTGACATCATCAATGTTACTATGTCACTTCCAGGTAAAACCTGGAAGGAACAAATAGTAGCTCTAGGAATCACTGGAAGCTCTGTGGTAAAACTGTAAAGTTTCCAGTGATTCCTAGAGCTACCCTATGTTACTTCTGGGTAAAACCCAATTGGTGATGGTGGTGATGCTGGGGTTTTTTATTATTATTATTCTGCTGCCATTCAGAGAAGCAGTGGGCAATGGGACTTGCCAACAGGAGTCCTTCTGCTATTGAGAGAGGCCTGACGAGCCTGAACTCACTGCAAACAAACTTTGGTTGTCCCCTGTTCCCCAGGAACAGCATTTGGTGGAACACTTTGGGCTGTTGTGCTGTGGGGGTGGGCCTTTCTACTTCTGCAGAAGGAAATCCTTCTGTCTGTGGAAATTTTAGGCAGGTTCCAAGCCATTGTTGTTGTTTTTTAAAAGAATACAGCCCCGGTCACACGGAGCATTAGCCACGCTAGGGGGATGGAAGATAGGTGGATTTTCCGGGTGCAATCTCACCACCACATCTGGGAAGCGTAGAGCTCCCGTGGCTCACCCGAGGCTTCCCGCCGAAGACGCGCGGTAAAAAAACTAGTACCTTGGAGGTACTAGTTTCCGGAAACCACGGGGCAAGGGTGGGCATCTGATCGCGTTTCCAGTGGCATCCGGCGCCCACCCATGCCCCATTGTGAAAAGGTTTGTTTTTTTTCCGAAGTTTTCAGGGATGCGCACAGGCACCCAACGGGGCATGCGCATACTTCAGGTAAAAAAAACAACACAACCCCATTTGCCATGCCGCACCGCTTCTTTGGCGCGTCGTGTTAGCGGCACCTCCCCCCTAACCACGGGACCTTGACGGGACTGCAAGGGGATGCCTGATCGCGCAGTCGCGCGTTATTTCGCTGCGAGGCAAACAGCCATGCCTCCCCCCCCCCACGATATCCGGCCATGTGACCGGGGCCTATGTTGACTTTCTACATCCATCTTATCCATCTTTCGGTGGTATTCTTCAAATTTATTTACATTTTTAATCATTAAAAAAAAAAAATTAAATATATCTATGGCCCAAGCTGGAAAAAGGACAATTAGCTTGTGCACATTTTTAGATCATGCCAATTCCACACTAATATCCTCAAGAGAAACGTAACTATTTTGGCAAATGAACAGTTTTGTTCATCTCATTGAAACATGGCAGTGGAGGCTTACTCGGTCATGGAAGTATTAAGTTAAACAGATGTTTTTGAGTCTGCATCCTCAGCGTACATTACTACTGAACTGCTGCACCAGCAATTCTTGTATAAACTGAGTGTAGAGTTCAGAAAGAGAGAGAGAGAGAAGCTACCACTCTGGGATTCACTGCTAAAGATAAGGTCGTACAATTGTTACCACTTGCACCGTCTGTTCATTTCATAAAGGAACAATTGGCTAGAAAGAGAAATATGTATCTCCATCTGATGTTTTGTCCAGCTGGCTGGGCAAAAAGAGCAGATCTCAAAGGTCGCCCTTTCCTTCACCATTATGTGATATTCTCAGCACGTCCTCTTGTTCTTTTGTTTTATTTTCCCATGATCCCCCTTGAGGTCTTCACAGACCTAAATAGAAACATATGCTCATTCAACTCAAAGCGTGCATTCAGCTGTAGGCATCTCAGGGGGTCGACAATCAGCTGAATAAGTGAGAAGTGGTGCCCTTGTGGATGAGGAGTGAGCGTTGGGACTTACCTGCTTCAAGAAACGTCTTTTGAGTGTCGGAGGACAGTATGCTTTGCACCAGCACCATCATTAACACCAATTTTGCCACCAATACTATGCACAGCAGTCATTGTGTTTAAAGTGATGTTGGCAGGCTGTGTTCAACTCTTAAGGTGTGTGTTCCTGGGTCCTAGGATTGCCAACTTTCAGATGGGGACGGAAGATCTCCCACTGTTTCAACTCATCTCCAGACAATAGAGGTCAGTTTCCCTGGAGAGAGTGGCTTTTTTGGGAGGGTGAACTCTATGGTACTGTACCCTGCCGAGGTCCTTCCCCTCCCCAAAGCCCATCCTCCCTAGGCTCCACCCCCCAAATATCCAGGTATTTCACAAGCCAGAGCTGGCAACTTTAATTGGTCCCTTACCCATTCTTTTTATGATACTACTTTTTTTTATCACAGTGATTTGAAACAGATGTAATCAGATTCCCACTCTGGTTTCTTCAGGAGGGCTAACTCCTAGGAAAGTGTCTTTAGGATTGCACTGCTCCTTGTCTAAAGCTGAAGCTGATCTGAAGTTCAAGGAATAGAGACTGGGGTTCCTGAAAGGATAAAGATAACATGGTTCAACTTCAAGTTATTTCCAAATATTTGGGTTGTTTAATTTTTATACTCAGGTGGCACTGGTCAGCCGTGTTGGTCTGAAGCAGCAGAACCAATTTAGAGTCCAGTGGCATCTTTAAGACTGACAAAAAGTTTATTCAAAGTATGAGCTTTCATACCTTGAATAACCTTTTGTCGGTCTTAAATGTGCCACTGGACTCTAAAATGGTTCTAATTTTTATACTGTCATTTCAATGCATGTGATTGTTTCAAAGTAATGTAGCTGGTGCCCGTCAGGTGGGCGGGATGTCCCCAACGTGACATCATCATGTTGGGATGCCCCGCCCCCTCCAGGAATGCCCCCAAAGTCCGCCCGCTGTGGGGGGGAGATAGTACTTGGCAACCACAGGTGATGATGCTCAGGTGATGATGACTTGTATGTGTGGATGTGTGAGAGCCAGTTTGGTGCAGTGGTTAAGCGCGCGGACTCTAATCTGGGAGAACCGGGTTTGATTCCCCACTCCTCCACTTGCACCTGCTGATGTGACCTTGGGTCAGTCACAAGCTCTGGCACAGCTGTCCTTGAAAAAGAGCAGTTTGTGTCAGAGTTCTCTCAGCCCCACCCACCTCACGGGGTGTCTGTTGTGGGGAGGGGAAGGGAAAGGAGTTTGTAAGCTGCTCTGAGACTCCAAGTGAAGGGCGGGGCATAAATCCAATTTCCTCTTTTTCTTCTTCTGGCTATCCCAGAACTGATAACTGGCCCCTTCCAGAAGTTCACTAGGTCCACGGACACGCCGGGGCAGGCATTAGGTGGTGGTGTGGCAGGAAAAAAGGGGTGCATTGATCCTCCAAGACCAGGCCAGCCCAGCAGAGGTGCCAGTTTTGTTTCTGGTGCAACAGGGATGGGGGTAGACCATGGCTCCCTGTAGGACTTGGGGGAAGGGACTGGAATTCGTGAAAGGTGCAAAGAAGTTATGGAATTCCGGACCCAGAGATATTTGTCTGTCACTGTCTGTCACTGTCTTTCACTAGCACATGAGGACTATTTTGTTTCACCTGATGTTCCCTGAATGATCCTTCCTTATGTCTTTAATCTTGTTCTCTCTTCTACTTAGTTCTCTTAGTACCCAGAAAGCCACACATATGTATTTTAGGTCTGGCTTTAAATCCTTTTTATGATCATTTTACAGTGTTCCGCTTTTAGCTGTTAGCCACCTTGGTGGACCTTATTGAGTTAAAAGGTGGGATATAAATAAATAATCCTCTTCCCAGCTCTCCAGGTTGGGGAGAACTCTTTGGCTTCCTGGGTACTGAGAGAACTAAGTAGGAGCAACCAGGAGGAGAAAGGAAGGAGATGTAGTCCCATCCCTTCCTGAAGTGAGGCCTAAGGGAGGACCTTGGTGCATATTCAAGCATGGCCAGTCCTCCATGGGGTCTTCATGGATCTAACACATGGAAGAGTTCAAATACAATTTAAAACAATCTTTTTGTCACTTCAGCATGCGCAGCTCAGGTGGTATCTTGTTGGAGGAGTAACAGCTTCTTTCTTGAGTACTACTACAGGGCCACAGGGCATTGATGTAGGGTTGCCAAGTCAAAATGTCTTACCGGTGGGGGAGCCTCGCCGGGCTCCGGGAGCCACTCTTTGATGTGTGCACGTGCGCAAAGTGCGCACGTGCCACCAGCATGTCACTGGAAGTGACGCGCGATGTCGACCACATTGAAGGCGTGGCCCCGATCGTCGGAGGGAAAACCATAGAATTTTCCCTCCAACGACCGGGGCTACACCCCCAACGTGATTGACGTGGTTGCGTCACCTCCAGTGACGCAGCTATGCTGCACTTCGGGGGGCGGAGTTCCCCCTGGGGCCCGATTCCATGGCGGTGGAAATCGGGCCTCCGAAGCGAGGGTTTACCCGCTCTCCGCCCCCACTTGGCAGCCCTACATTGAAGGGCACCAGGAAGTGGAAGCATAGGTGTTGGGGTTGTAACCCACATGTATTTTCAGAACCCCATAGTTACTAAACAGTTAGAATTAGCCAGTATAGTCCAGTATTGTATCATTTGGGCATCATCCTGCATTTCGTAATTCACTAGCCAGTGCTGAAATAATAGGACTGTGATGATTTGACATATGAACTAGCCCAGAGCCAGTTTGGTGTAGTGGTTAAGTGTGCAGACTCTAATCTGGGAGAACCAGGTTTGATTCCCCACTCCTCCACTTGCACCTGCTGGATGACCTTGGGCAAGCCGTAGTTCGGGCACAGCTGTTCTTGAAAAAGAGCAGTTTCTGTCCAAGCTCTCTCAGCCCCACCTACCTCAAAGGGTGCATGTTGTGGGGAGGGGAAGGGAAAGGAGTTTGTAAACCGCTCTGAGACTCCTTTGGGTAGTGAAGGGCGGGGTATACATCCAATCTCTTCTCTTCTTCTCTTCTCCTTCAGAACAACACAGGACTTCCATTCCATTCAGTTTATAAATGCCCGTAGGCCAACTGGTCATAAGCAAATGAAGAAAAGATACAAAATACACTATTATAAATCTACATTATAGGATATCATTACTAAGTGCCATAGACAGCCTGTGCCATATATGTCGTTTGAGTCACGGTGACAGGGAAAATAAATCTTGTCCGGTTATACCTTTAACCTTAACTTGGAGGCAATGTATTCGTGTCATTACGGAGAACTATTTTAAACAGCAACAACAAACATCATCTTAGCAAATGAGTGTGTCCTATTATATTTACATCACTCTGGGAAAAAAGACAGCTGTGTACCCTCCATATGTTAGTAAGTATCTGTGTATATATAATTCCAATGGTTCTATTTATACTGTTAATTAAGCAGTTGGAGGTATATAGTCTGCTTGAGTCCTTATTTTCCCTTGCAGAGCATGAAAACATACTGCCTAACAGCAGGAAGCCTTATATTACCCGTTAGATGAGAATCCATTATGTAAAAACATTTAACTTTTTTTCCCCCCGTTTGTCCCCCTCCCTCTCGCCTTTTCCAATTTCTGCTGTGATCTGGAAAAACAAAAACAAAAACAAAGTGAGTTAGAAATTAGAATTCAGTGCTGCAGAAGTCCTTGTTTGCCATCTGTTTGCGGCCATAGAATATCGCAATGTACACATCGATAAGCTCCAGGGGCAGATTGCGTCTTCTTCGTGCTTAGGATGGATGAGGACGATTCGGGGACCTCTTCTTTTAGACACTGTGTAGGAAGTGAACAATTTGACACATTCCAGGGCTGCCTCAGCAGGACAATTTGCATCTTCTTAGATTCTTGAAAAGTTTAAAATATTGGCAGGCAGCAAAGCCAGATTCTCTTCTTTAGGGACATGTATCCTACCACTCTGCTGAGTAAACTTTGCCTTCCTCCAAAGCTTCTTCCAATGGAAAAGGCACTTACATGGAAGGAAAAATCCTTAAGCTTTACAAACTTCCTTCAGCCTAAGGTAGGATCCATGCCATTGGTTTGTATGTCAGACTGCAAAGCCCCAGAATATAACCTTGAAATGTCATAGAAGCTGTGTCCTGCTTAGACCTCAGAATTTACTTCAAGGACACAGATAAAGACCAGAGATCAATTGTTCCAAAGATTAACCACTAGGCAAGGAAAAGAAATACAGAAATACAAATGAAGCCTCCAGTGAAATCACATGTCCAGTGGTACTTCTCTCTGGTCAACTGTATATTCATCTAAGGTTGTACAGCCAAATGTTCCAAATGTTCCTTAGGTTAAAAGGAACTACCTGAAGGAGTCTCCGAGCAGTTTACAATCCTTTTCCCTTCCCCTCTGAGAGAAGAGATTGGATTTACACCCCACCCTTCACTCAGAGTCTCCTTACAAACACCTTCCCCTTCCCCTTCCCATGACACCTTGTGAAGAAGTGGGGCTGAGAGAGCTCTGAGAGAACTGTTCTTCTGGTCAACATCTCCTGGTTATTCCAGGCCCCAGAGGGCATCAAATTTGCTGTTACTAGGGTCAGGGCTTTCTTGGTGGTGGCTCCTACCGGTGGAATGAGCTCCTGGAGGAGATCCAGCCCCTGCAGGAACTTTTGCAGTTCCACAAGGCCTGTAAGATGGAGCTCTTCCGCCAGGCTTTTGAGTAGGAGCCACCGCCACCACTATTCCACCTTTGTTACTACTACATTATTGCACCCCCCCCCCCCCCATCTTGTACAGCCAAATGTTCCAAATGTTCCTTAGGTTAAAAGGAACTACCTGAAGGAGTCTCCGAGCAGTTTACAATCCTTTTCCCTTCCCCTCTGAGAGAAGAGATTGGATTTACACCCCACCCTTCACTCAGAGTCTCCTTACAAACACCTTCCCCTTCCCCTTCCCATGACACCTTGTGAAGAAGTGGGGCTGAGAGAGCTCTGAGAGAACTGTTCTTCTGGTCAACATCTCCTGGTTATTCCAGGCCCCAGAGGGCATCAAATTTGCTGTTACTAGGGTCAGGGCTTTCTTGGTGGTGGCTCCTACCGGTGGAATGAGCTCCTGGAGGAGATCCAGCCCCTGCAGGAACTTTTGCAGTTCCACAAGGCCTGTAAGATGGAGCTCTTCCGCCAGGCTTTTGAGTAGGAGCTGCCGCCACCACTATTCCACCTTCATTATTACTGCATCATTGCACCCCCACCACCACCATCCATGTGGGTACCATCGGGGTGCAAGACGACCCTGGATTGAGAAGGGATGACAGTGCTACTGGAACATACATTGGTTTGGGATTAACTCCATTTTGGTTTTAATGATTGACGTGATATCTAGAGCACCAATATTTTATTCAATTGTATGATATTGTTTTATCCTGTTTTTATCTGTTTTAATGTTGTCATTCATGCCATCTTGTTAGCCGCCCTGAGCCTTCAGGGAGGGCAGGGTATAAATCTAAAAAATAACTAAAATAAAAATAAAAAGGACAGCTCTGCCAGAACTACGGCTTGCCCAAGGTCATCCAGCGGCTGCAAGTGGTGGAGTGGGGAATCAAACCCATTTCTCCGAGATTGGAGTCCAAGCACTTAACCACTACACCAAAGTGATTACAGGAGGTGATTACAGTGGTACTGGAGGAGGGTCAGAGAGCTACTTCTAATTGTTTAATTCAGGTGAGTAGCTGTGTCGGTCTGAAGCAATAAAACAATGTTTGAGACCAGTGGCACCTTTAAGACCAACAGAAGTTAATTCTGGGTATAAGCTTTTGTATGCATTTACACTTCTTCAGATTCTTCAGAAGTGTGCATGCCCATGAAAGCTTTTACCCTGAACGGGACTCAAACTTTGTTCCAATTGTTTGGTGAGTGACCAGTCATTCCCAAATGACCTTCTGTCCAGTCTTGACATAGCGAATCTAAACTGTCCTATCTCCCCACTCCTTACGGCTGGTCACTTGTTGATGAGCCGGAATGCTACTGAACGGCTCCGTCCCTGCTTTTGTTCTGTGAGAGGAACTGCATTTTTTCTTAGTTTTTTTTTTAAAAAAAACATCTTGACTGAAAGATAAATAACATCTGCTTCTAATCTCCTTACATCAAGCAGCATTTTAGCGCTGGATTATCAGCTTCAAGTCCCCAGTTTCTTCTTCTAAGCAGTTTGTGATTATGCATATTGAACTAAATAGTAATCACATTGGACTTGGTCTCCCGTCATAAAGCCATCAGTCTGCCTGCCCATTGAAAATAAGACGTTTTTATGCCTTTGTAACGCCCATCTTCTCACATCTCCGGCCACTTCCTGAGCACTAGCACACTCACTACACAGTGCTTGAAGGTTCATCTTAGGGTTGCCAGCCTCCAGATGGGGCCTGGAGGTTTCCTGGAATTGCTACTGTTCTCCAGGCTACAGAGATCAATTTCCTTGAAGAAACTGGCAGCTTCTGAGAGCGGACTCCATGGCATTCTATCCTATTGAGGTCTCTCCCCCAACAGGGTTGCCAAGCTCCAGGTAACCCCTGGCGATCTCCTGCTGCCCTGGGAATCTTACTGTCAGCAAGCTGCCAATGTTTTGTTTTCTTCCTTCTGTATGCGCTTGCGTGCTTTCACTTTCAACTGTAGACCTGTTGATGCGCTTAATTGCTTAGCTGCCGAAACATCTATATCTCTCAAGGCCACAGGTGGTTGCTGCTGCTCGTTAGTTGCTTGGAGGATCTCATGAAACACCGTGAGAAAGAGATAACGTGTGCTACCTAGAAGCGTTTGCTCCCAGGCCCGATGGCGCGCACGGGAACTCCCGCAATTGGGCCTCAGTGGTTTGACTGTACTATAACATGCCATGCTCTTTGTTCCAACCTCATTCTGTACAGTGACCCTGTCTATGCACCTATAGCTTCAAATAAAGTAAAACCTTTCTACAAGTGTGTACTTCATTGATGCTGTGGGGAGGTCTGACACTTACAAGTAGGAACGGTTTTGGATTTGCAGTCCCTGCTTTTTCAGTCTGAAAGCGACGCTGCTTTTGCATCTCTCTTGTGCAGATTGATTGTTTTCACACAATTCTCTGTTTCTTCACACTGTTCTCTTGTCCCTGAAATTTACACTTGTAATACCGGTTGTGCGTCAGTAAATCGGTATTGCGTATTCTGTGCATAAATGATGTCCCCTGGATGAGTAAACGTGCATATAAAAGCCAGAAAACATCCCTGCACCAAAGAAGTCTACAGAACCAACTGAGAACTACAAAGAATCGAAACTGTCGACAAAACTCTAAACAAATATACGGGAGCTCTGGACACGTAAAATAGGACTGCCCATCTCCAGCTGGGGGCTGGAGTTCCTCCCAGAAATACAACCAATTTCCAGACTACAGAGATCAATTCCCCTGGAGAAAATGGCAGCTTCAAAATGCAAACTCTATGGTATACCATAGAGATTAGGTGAAATCCCTCCCCAAATCCCCCCTTCTACCGGCTATGCCCCCAAATCCACAGGAATTTCCCTGACCAGAGTTGGCAACACTAGTTTAAGAGCAGCTTTTCAGTCTTAGGGCACTGTCTGGAGACATAAAGAACAGATGTTCTTAATCTTTAGGCCATTACCGCTCTCCTAGTACACAACTCTCCTCGTACACAACACTAACATCATCAAATGCCCCGTACAGGCCACAAGTATAACATTAGGACCTAAAACGAGTGCTCCAGACAAGTTAACATTATTTATGTACGTATATTTATTACAAATGTTTATGTTGCACAGATCACAGGCGTACAGTCAGTGAGCCCCTAATGGCCATCATTGAGCTCCTTAATGTAAGGTTTGATTCCTGTTTTCTGTGTGCTCTTCCTTAGGGGCCTTTAAGAGAAATCTATTAACTCGCTGGATGACCAGTGTGAAATAACTCTCCTCTCCTGGCTGTCAAACCAAGAAGGGGAGAATGGTTGGCCTAAAGTTTCATATGTCCCCACATTTCCCCACCAAGCATTCTACATGAGCCCTCCAGAAAGGGTGGGGGGGGGCATAAAAGGTAAAGGTTCCCTTGCTCGAAAGCCAGTCGAATCCGACTCTAGGGTTGCAGTGCTCATCTCCGTTTCAAAGCCGAAGAGCCAGCACTGTCCGAAAACGTTTCCGTGGTCATGTGGCCGGCATGACTAAACACCAAGGTGCACGGAACGCTGATACCTTCCCACTGAAGTGGTACCTATTTATCTACTTGCAAATTCTTGCTTTCGAACTGCTAGGTTGGCAGGAGCTGGAACTAGAGACGGGAGCTCACTCCGTCTTGCAGCACCCGGGTCTCGAACTGCTGAACTACTGACCTTCCACAGCCTGCAGTTCAGCGTCTATTAAGAATTACGAGCATAGGTTCTGCTTGCGTGCTCCTTTGCAAAGGAGTTTAATTAGTATCTTATGAGTGATTGCCATATTTGCTTTTTTCACAAATCCCATTTTAACATTTAATATATAGAACGTAGGGCAAACCATTTAGCACTAGAGCTGAACTGACGTGACCCTCACCAAAGTGACCCCCCTGCAAAAGGGGGAAATCCTTTTCAGATTTTTTTTTCAGGAACTCTGTGAAAAAAGACCCGAACATTTGTTCGCAGATGAATAGTGTCAATTTTCTCGTGCATCTCCAATCAGTCACTGAAACAAGTGAGGGCAAAAACTGTTATCCTCACTTTATTGTGGCTTCAGATATTGGGCTTTTCTGCATTCTCATTTTCCCCGCTTGTACGTTCCTGTTGCTTTGGGGGGGGGGGGTTCTGTCCCACATGTGTTCTGCTCCCTTTTGTAGTCGATTTGATGTCATATCACTTTACGGCTGGCATAAAAACCTGCAGTTTAAATGTGCAGGGAGATATGATGGACATAAAGTGATGTCATATCAAACGACCACAAAAGGGAGCAAAACACATTACAGAACGGACACCCACACACACTTCAAAGCAAAAGGAACATACAAGTGAGGAAAATAAGAATGCAGAAAAGACCTTTGACAAGTACATAAGAACATAAGAGATGCCAATGTTGGATCAGGCCAAAGGCCCATCCAGTCCAACACTCTGTATCACACAGTGGCCAGAAATACCAGTGCCATCAGGAGGTCCACCAGTGGGGCCAGGACATTAGAAGCCCTCCCACTGTTGACCCCCCCCCAAGCACCAAGAAGACAGAGCATCACTTGCCCCAGAGCCCCTATCTATACCTTGTGGCTAATAGCCACTGATGGACCTCTGCTCCATATGCTTATCTAATTCCCTTTTGCAGCCGTCCATGCTTGTAGCCGCCACCACTTCCTGCGGCAGTGAATTCCATGTGTTAATCACTCTTTGGGTGAAGAAGTACTTCCTTTTATCCGTTCTAACCCGACCGCTCAGCAATTTCATTGAGTGCCCACGAGTTCTTGTATTGTGTGAAAGGGAGAAAAGCACCTCTTTCTCTACCTGCTCTTTCCCATGCATCTTATAAACCTCGATCATGTCCAGTGTTCCCTCTAAGCTGAGTCAGTGTGAGTCAGCTCACCGTTTTTTAGCCTCCGGCTCACACGTTTTTGCCTTCGCTCAGGAAGGAGGGCTCCAGAGCAAACTAATCAATGCAGTAACCAAATCGCTCACTCACCACTTTAACCCCAGTCACTCACAAAGAAGAATTTTTGCTCACAAGACTCCACAGCTTAGAGGGAACATTGATCATGTCATCCCTCAGTCGTCGTTTCTCCAAGCTAAAGAACCCTAAGCGCCTTAACCTTTCCTCATAGGGAAAATGTTCCA
>NW_015168061.1:798339-806381 GCF_001447785.1 Gekko japonicus
ACTACAACTCCAAGATCTCTTTCTTGATCAGTCTCTGCCAGTTCAGACCCCATCAACGTGTATTTATATTTAGGATTTTTGGCTCCAATGTGCATCACCTTGCACTTGGCCACATGGAACCCCATTGGCCATGTTGCTGCCCACTTGCCCATCCTTGACAGATCCCTTTGGAGTGCCTCACAATCCTCCCTGGTTTTCACCACCCTGAACAACTTCGTATCATCCGCAAATTTAGCCACTTCACTGCTTATCTTGAGAGCCAGTTTGATGTAGTGGTTAGGAGCACGGACTGTAATCTAAGAAAACCAGGTTTGATTCCCCACTCCTCCACATGCAGCTGCTGGGTGACGTTGGGCAAGCCACAGTTCTCTCAGAGCTGTTCTCTCAAGAGCAGTTTCTGTCAGAGCTCTCTCAGCCCCACCTACCTCACTGGGTGTCTATTGTGGGGAGGGTAAGGGAAAGGAGATTGTAAGTCACTGAGACTCCAAGTGAAGGGTGGGGTATAAATCCTCCTTCCTCCTCAACACAGCTTTATTCTGTCTGTCCCTTGTAAATTTCACTCATTTTAGAAATTCAGGAAATGACTAAAGCTGACATCCTGTAGCCTATTACCTACAATTCCAATTATTTTATAGTGGGAGTTAGGTGGGGTATATGTTGCTCTCAGTTTTGGCCCATTGCCTGACATTATACTGCCTTGAAGCTATTCATCCAATTTTTAATCCCACCCCTTTCCAAGATACTGTGCATGATATCTGTCCTGTCCCCATTATATCTTAACAATAAACATATGAGGTAAGTTTGGTTGAGATGGCATGACTGGTTCAAAAGAGGACCTAAACTCAGCATCCAACACACTAACCACTATACCACAATGGCTCCCTTATTTGCCATAGTGAGAGAATTTCCTGAGAACTGCAAAAGATTCCTTTTCAAATGCATCAAGCTAAAATGTGCCACATCTCACAGTGCTGCACTAATCAAAAGAGGGGGGGGGAAATCATTTTAATGAATAAATAACACTTTATTCATTATTCATCTGCTTTTGACTTAACAAATAGTTTCAGCAATAAATATTTTTTTTAATTTAATGAACATTGGTACAGTAGTTCATAAATATCAAAGTATGTTTTTGGAAGATGCCAGATTCTATGGGATCAGATATATAGCAGGAATTATCACTTTCACTGTCATGAAGATTTTTTTTTAATGTAGTTACTTCAGAGGTGTTTGGTTTTTCTCCCCAAAAAAAAAAAAAAATTGAATGAAAACCAAAAACTAACAGATGCCAAGTGGATATTTTTTTCAGTTTTGTTTGTGGAAGGAGATTGCAAAAAAAAAAAAAAAAAAAAAAAAAGTGATCATTCCACACAGTATTGTAGAATAGGGCTGCATGAGTTTTGACCCACAAATTTGGAATTCAACCCTCCCACTATGCATTCCAAGACATGACTACTTCTCTGTATATACATAGCCTGCAAAAACAGGAGGATTCCTAATCATCTATCGGTCCTCATTGCCACAGTATTTCTTTTTTGCCCCAACTGAATTTCTCTTTCATTTTTTTTTTCATTTTATCCATACAAATGTTATACACTAAAGGTGCAAAACGAAAGTCAAATCAGCTGTGCGACTTTGAAGGCCTACCTTAGCCCAACTGGCGCCTGGGAAGAAGACTCCTCAGAATTAAGGAGTGCCCCACTGTGTAGGGTTGCCAAGTGTATCTTCGCCGGGAGTGGGGGGCTCCTGGCCGGCGTCTTGTGCACACTGTCACGGCAGGACCAGGGGGCATGACACAAGCAAGCAAAAGTCCAGGAACAGTCCGAGGTCAAGCCGGGCAAATCAGGTAGCAAGGTTCAAGCAGGTTTAAATCACAGTCCAAAAGCAGGGTCAGACATACCAAAGTTTCAAGTCCATAAATCACAACGATACCAGAGGAGTCAGAGATGAACACAGGGTCAACAAAGCCGAAGGTCAAAAGCCAAGGATCAAGCCGAGAAGAATTCCACAAGGTCTGGAGCAGAGATGCAAGGATTCAGGTCCTGAACAAACGACGTTGCCAGCACAAATGACTGCTGGCAACAGACTTGCAGATATACAGTGCTAGCTAATCAACTCATTAGCTAGCCGGGAGCAAGGTCAGGATCCTGTCAATATTCAGGGCTAAGAGATCTTCTGGCACGCATGCGTGCATTCTGCCTTTGCTTTCTCAGCTGTTGTCTCCTTACATTCCGGAGCCTGGTTACATGTGGTGGTGAGTCTGATGATGAATCACTGGGCTGCAGCAGAGACTGATCCCTTGCAGGTGTTCCCTGGGAGGCTCTATCCTCCACACCACTTAGATAGCTTTCAGCTACAGGATCCAGTCTTTGCCTTTCTGCTGCAGTACTGTCCTCAGGAGCCTGTAAGTCCACAGGCTCCTGGCTAGCAGGGGCCTCCTCAGGGGCATCAGCAAGGGCAGGCATGACATCAGCAGGGGCAGGCATGACACGCACGCGCGCCACATGCATGTCACCCGGAAGTGACGGGAGGACGCCAGGCATGCTGGGGGCGGGGCCACGGCCATACAAGGGAAAACCATAGAGTTTTCCCTTGTATGGTTGTGGCCCTCCCCCCAGCATGCCCGGCGTTCCCACATCACTTCCTGGTGATGCGCACACATGGGCGGGGTTCCCCCCGGGGCCGAATTCTGCGGCATTGGAAATCGGGCCTCTAAAGCGGGGGTTTACCCTCCCCCCGCCCCCACTTGGCAGCCCTACCACTGTGCCTGCGGCTTCATGTAGTCCAGAAGCTCCAGGGACCAACCCCCTTTTCCCTTTCCAACAGGATGCTCTCCTTCAAGCTCCCTTGCTACCAGCAGATCAGGAATCCCCTGAAAGGACCTATCTGACTTTTGAGTCTTTTGAGACAGAGGGCCAGAGTCAAATCCTGGAGGAAGAGGAATATACTCTTGAGAGTTTGGGACCTTCCCCACTCCAGCCTCTCTTTGGAGAAAGACTCAACTCTGTAGGTCCCAGCAGGATCAAGGTCTTAATACCCACCATTTGCTGCCTTATTTATTTATTTATTTATTTGTTAGACTTTTACCCCGCCCTCCCGCCGAGGCGGCTCAGGGCGGCTTACAATGGTTAAAACCAGTATACAATTAATACCGATTGTCACATCTAAAACAATACAAAGCAATACAATAAATACAACTTATTAAAATTAGAATGTGGCGGCCATCTGTTATAAAGTGCTAGTGCTTATGTGGGATGGTCAGTGTGGCCAGGGCTGTTAGAATGCTTGTCGGAACAGCTCGGTCTTCACCGCTCTACGGAATTGTTGAAGATCCCGCAGAGCTCGAATTTCATTTGGGAGCTGGTTCCATAGCGTCGGTGCAGCTAGGGAGAACGCCTTGGTTCTTGTTGCTGTTAATTTAGCATCCCTAGGGCCAGGGGGGACCAAGCGATTTTGTGTCTCGGATCTCAGTGCCCTTGGGGGAACAGGTAGACAGGCCCCAGACCATTTAGGCATTAGGCACCCAGCCTGGGCTATAGCAAAGGATAGGACTCTCAGACTGATTTCACACAAGAGCTGCATCACGGTTGCACCTCCCTTTGCCCCACTTCTATTGGTCAATTTCCCACTCGAAGCCACATGGCCGCGTTTTGACCCGTGGCTTTGCCCAATTTTCCCAACAGTTTTGTGATCCTCAAAAAACAGGATCACAAAACCGTGGGGAAAATTGGGCGAAGCTGCAGGTCAAAACACGGCCGCATGGCTTCGAGTGGGAAATTGATCAATAGAAGCAGGGCAAAGGGAGGAGTGACCACGGCGCAGCTCATGTGTGAAATCGGTCTCAGTTCTCTATATAATCCTGCACTTGAATCCCAGCTGTTGCTGGTTCAACATCTCCATTGAACTAGTTTGTTCTTAGTCTGGATAGTAACTTAACCTCAGTTCTTGCCTGCCTCCTAAGAGGATTCCTAGGTTACAGCTCCTGTCTTGACCACTGGATCCTACCTTGTTGTTTTTGCCTGCCTCCCTCTTTACCTGCAGCTATTCAACCTTGCTGCCTAGTTTACCAGGAAGAGAATGAGACAACTTAACTGTATTACATCCCAACAATAGGGATAGGCAGCCCTGACCTGGATAGCCCAGGCAAGCCTGATCTCATTAGATCTCAGAAGCCAGGCAGGGTTGACAGTGGTGAGTACTTGGATGGGAGACCTCCAAGGAATACCAGCTGTGGGAAGTGGGGACAGGCTTCATTCAGCCACCTCTCTGAATATCCTCCAGGCCAGTGTTCCCTCTAAGCTGAGTTAGTGTGAGCTAGCTCACAGTTTTTTACCCTCCGGCTTGTGGTGCTGCTCCTTGGGGTGTGGGGGTGCAGGTGAAGCAAAGACGACAGGATACAAGCTTGCAGGAACTGTCTGAATGAAGGAAGGAAGGAACGAACGAACTCCCTCCTCTCACGCACCAGCTGTATTTATTCAAAATCCATCTCCTCCTTCCCCTCCTTTCTTTCATACATTACATCATCCTATTCATGAGACATGAACTAAGGAATGTAGGCAAGTTCTCTTATCAGTTGCTCCCCCTCTTCAAGGTTACACTGACTGCTTCAGCGAGCAGTAAACAGATTCCATCTCGGCCTCTCATGACATATAAGGATTCCAGTTCCCAATTTCCAGCCAGGAGAACAGTGATTTATTCTGCACTGCTTTCCTACATGTCATCCCTTTTTTATTGTTTTAATGTGAAAACCCCTTTTTGCCAAGGTAGCTTCACATGATGAATTCAGCACAGAAGCAGATGTGTCCTCCATGCATGAATAACGTTACCACTCTCGGGCCTGCCTCACAAGAGCCGACAACATTGCTCCTACATTCCATCTGCCTTGTGCAATTAGCTAGGTTTCCAATTTTTCCAGGAGAACAGCCAGGAGAACAGAGGAGCAGTGAATCCCCCTCCGGGCCTCCACTGCCCCCACATGTCATCCCTTTTGTTTTTAAGGTGAAAATCCCTTTTATTGTTGTAATGTGTAGCTAAGAGGGAAGTCTGATTTGTATCATTTTGAGGCGAAGGGGGATAAAGAGAGAGAGCTGTTGGCAAAAATTGAATACATACACAAAATAAAATGGCTCCAATGAGGAGTATAAAATTAAGCGCAATGAATGGTCTCAGCCATTGTCATGGAATCTATCAAAACAACCAATCTAATAATTAAGAGGAGGGGGTAACATCAGCAATAGCTGTAAATACCATTAAATGTTGGCATAGCGAAGCAATACCAATAGGAATGTTGGTGGTTATATATATATACATAATAACAACAATATTCTTGAGTTAATGTACAAGTACCTCCTCACTGCACAGTCAGGAGATTTAAAGTTAGTAGTTTTGAAGCACAACCTGTGCCAGAGAGGAAGGCTATTGGTTGAGTGCTGTGAGGAGTAGACTTAGAGAGATTAAAGGACTGTTCAATTTCAGCAGATAAGTCATCTATAGCTTGCTTTAGCTCAGAAGAACAATACATGCATAATTATATGAAAAACAGAATTTCTAATGACTAAAGGGTTTTCAGATGTTCTGCGCCTCTGAACCCAATGTCCCATATTTACAAATTCAGATGCATTGAGGGCAGTTCAAATATGAAAGGGAGTTTAAGGTTGCCAAAGGCACAGTGACCCTGAAATGGATAAGAAACATGCTTATAGGCGAGGGGGGTAAGACCCACCCTAGATGAATGAGAAAAAACAAAGGATTGGAAGCATTGTTAATAGCATGTGCACTACAAGTAGCATTAAGCCAGGAATCTTTGGAATAAACAAATGTATTACATAAAGCAGTAGCTTTTAAGCAAAACAAACCATCATTGGAATTGGCCCAAAAGTTGTTGTGGGCTAACCAGGTCACTGCAGAAGTATATACATGTTATAAAACAATACAGGTCAATAGCTGGAGTTGCAAGGTGACAGTAAATGCTTCTAGGTCTAGAGAAGGACAGGTTTCAGTGGTTGTGAAGTTTGTGACATTTGAAGTGCCTTCAAGTTAAGTAGTGCAATAGTTTGAGAAGTTGTATGACAAGCACAAAGATAAAAAAACATTTTAACACAATAATACAATTATTACAAGATATTGAATACATATTTCAAGCCACCACCCCCTTGTAGTCTTGATCACAGGGCGTTCCATATCATCTGGTGGAGGGTGCAACATGGTTCACACTGGTGAAAGTTCTTTGGCACAAGGAACAACCATAGTTGCCACAGGTAATAACAAATAGTTTATGCAAATTGTTCAAAATGTTCATAGGTTTAGTACATGATGCAAGGAGGGAGCTCATGCATAGAGGCAGATTCCTTTAGGCAAAGGGAGAATAAGAGAATAAACACAGAAGTGATGGAGGTAGAAAATGTAGATGATGGTACAGGGTTCCAACAGCACAGACACATGCACAGAAAGGCTGATGTATGGAGACCTGTTGAAAGTCTCTGCAGGAAATATTCAGGAATGGGTGTTTTTTCCTTTTGATAATCTTTTAGTCTCCTTGGCTACTGCATGAGCTGGACGAACACTCTTGGCCAGGACCCAGGAAGGACCTGCAGAGTTTAAAACAGAAACAAAAACCCTTGCCCCCTATTAGCATTCGCATGGGGCCTAACGAAATGTGGTCAGGCAGGGCCTGATAAAAAACTCTAAGCTGAAGGAGTGCTTGGCTAGCTGTGAACGTGCCAGTCATAGGCTCACAAAAAGCCAGCTCCAGGGAGCTGATAAATGTAAATGATTATAAGTAAACAAAATAAATGGACTTGCTATAGAATCCAGGTCTGATTTGATAACAGGCCTGAGTTGGTATGCCTTTCATCCCTTTTATGTTTTTTTTTAAACAGTTGTGCAAGAGCAATTAGCCTGCTAGCTGGAAAGCGTGAGAGGTATAGGCAGGGGTCATTTCGTAGAAAAAGAGCTAGGGGAACTCATTAACATAACTCATTAGCATATGCCACACCCCCTGACATCAGGGGCCCGGCGGTGGACCTGCAAGGCCAGCAGGAGTGCGAGGAAGCCCCACCAAGGCCCTCCCTGGCCCCAGGCAGGCAGGGGTGGGGAGAGGCGGAGAGGAAGCAACTTACCCTCCCTCTTCTTCTGCCTCCTCCTGGCTGAATGAGGGCTGGAAGCGGGGTGGCCAGAAGCAGGGGGCGGGGCTTCGTCATGTGCCCCGCCCCCCTGCACCTCACCCAGGGGAACTGTGTTCCCCCGCGTTCCCCCCCAAAATGACCCCTGGGTATAGGCATCAGCAAAGTATCAGGTTGCAGCATTGGGCTGCAAAAGAGGGGTGGGAAATAATATTAGTGGTTTCACCCCACAAGGGGGTAGCCAAAAAAGGGCATTTAAGAAGTATCAATAAAAACATGCACATTTTCAAGGTGTTGTAGGTGAAGAAAAAGTGAAAAAACACCTGCACAATAAGGGCAGGAAGTCACAATGGTTTGGCTCTCCCCCAAGGGAATACCAAACTGTAAAAAAGCTATGGGAGTTTTGATTTAAAAAAACCTGATGGCTCTCCACAGGAAGAAAAGTGGACAATGCATTTTTGCTTAGCTATGGGGTTGCCAACTGATCACAAAAAGCAGTAGTGAAAAGTGCCATAGGTAGGAGCAAGATATCAGGTTTCAGGCAAACCAGAAATTAATTGGACTACTAGGAAGTGTATGAGCAAACAATTCACAAGGAGATTTAGAGCGTTGTAGAGGTGTGTCGTCACACCCCGGCTTGTTGATATACAATAGCTGCACGCAGTCTCCCCGTCAGAAAAAATCTGTGAGAGGCTGTGAGAGTTTGAAGCAGTGAAGAGAATGAGACAGACTGCAACAAGGAAAACTTTGAGGCTTGAAGGAGATGATAACAATTTTAACAAGATTACAGGCACCTAGAAGGGAGAACATTTTTTTTGTAAATACTTAGAGAGTGAAAGGGAAAAAGCATTCCACAATAAAATTAGCACTGAGAGTGCTTAAGCTCTGCAAGATGTGTTGCAATAATGAAAGCAAAAAAAA
>NW_015168061.1:807011-811075 GCF_001447785.1 Gekko japonicus
ACAATAGGGTATGAAATGGGTTTAATTTCAATAATGGTAGTGCCAGTTGTTTTTTGATTTTCAGTGAAATGCACTGGGCACATAGACAATATTTCAGAGCTCTCTTTAATGTCCTCTAAGGAAGAGGTCTGATTCTTTAAATGATCTATCAGAACACTTTTTGAAGTGGATAGTGGATGCTGCTGCTGATCAGATAGGTCTGTCAATGAAAGACTTTGGGGAATGGAAAGAGGGTATACCTCTGAAATCAAAGTTGGAACTGAATGCAGAGTTGGAACTGAAGGCAGAAGGGGAAAAAGTACAATAGACTGTATTGGTTTAGGTAAAACCAATTGAGCCCCTTGGGAATAAGCAAGGGGGAAAAGTACAATAGACTGTATTGGTTTAGGTAAAACCAATTGAGCCCCTTGGGAATAAGCAAGGTGGGCCTCTGCATTGCATGTAAGAGAGGCCAGAGGAAAAACAGGTGCAATTGCATTGATTGCATATCTGCATATAAACCAAGACTTTAACACTGCAACAGGAGCTTTAGGCTCTGTGTGAAAAATCTTCCCAATGATATCCCAATCTCTTAATGCCAAAGATCCCTCCTCTGGATACCAAGAGCCTTGCCTTTGAATCTCAAAAAGCAATTGAGTGAGGGTCTCAGAAGAAACTGGCCTGCCAGCTTTCTGGGTAATGATCTAAAGTTCCTTTAAATGTGCCTGCAGGGGTAATGCTAGTTTGACACCCATTATCTCACCAATGAGGGGTCGTGTATCACGACGAGGAAGTACTTCTAGGGGCCTTTCGCCAGGCGTTAGTGAGATTGATCCATGTAGAGATGCCCCACGTTAGGGCGCCACTTGTGGTGCTGCTCCTTGGGGTGTGGGGGTGCAGGCGAAGCAAAGACGACAGGATACAAGCTTGCAGGAACTGTCTGAATGAAGGAAGGAAGGAAGGAACAAACTCCCTCCTCTCACACACCAGCTGTATTTATTCAAAATCCATCTCCTCCTTCCCCTCCTTTCTTTCATACATTACATCATCCTATTCATGAGACATGAACTAAGGAATGTAGGCAAGTTCTCTTATCAGTTGCTCCCCCTCTTCAAGGTTACACTGACTGCTTCAGCGAGCAGTAAACAGATTCCATCTCGGCCTCTCATGACATATAAGGATTCCAGTCCCCAATTTTCAGCCAGGAGAACAGTGATTTATTCTGCACTGCTTTCCTACACCGGATCACACATTTTTGTCTCAGCTCTGGAAGGAGGGCTCCAGAGCAAACTAATCTATGCAGGAGCCAAATCACTCACTCACAACTTTCATGCCAGTAGCTCACAAAGTACAATTTTTGCTCACAAGGCTCCACAGCTTAGAGGGAACATTGCTCCAGGCCCCCAGTGGGGGTCAGTCACCAGAGGTTGCCATTACTTTCAGGTACACACACTCACATGCGCACAAACACACACATATGAAAAGTACCCCCCACAAAAAACTATTATGGATAGGCACAAATCGAACCATGAAACAAAATTCATAGCGAATTTTGCCCTGTTTGTGGTTCACAAACATAAGTTCATGACAGGTGCATAGTCACAAACTTTCATGAACTTTTAGAGCAGTTCGTGGTGGTTCATGGATAGAGCACAAAGCAGGGTTTTAAAGGGATTCCAAAGCCCTTTAAAGCCCTGCTTTCTGTTTCTTGCAAAAGCCACAAAAACAGCTGAGCAGCAGGGAGTCACTCCTCACCACTCAGCTTTTTTGGGCTGTCTTGTGCAGTCCCTTTAAACTTTAAAGGGGGGAGGTCACATTGCATTGCAGAAATCCTTCTATCCACAGAAAGGCTCAGTTGGATCCAAGCTCTGATATTCAGACTTTTACTGTTTCATATCGTCATTTATACTGTTTTTCTTGACCATACACTTATTTTGCCGTTTCCCCCAACAGCTCAAGTGATGTACTTCACAACCACCTTTTAATTAGTTAATTATTGTATGGCATTGTGTGTAAAATAGCCAGGAGATCCTGGAAGAGATTGTTTGGCTGCTGAAGCTGTAGCTCTTTTTTGGCACCACTAGGTGGTGGGCTATGCTTATTTTTTAGTCTGAGAGTGCTGTGACCTGCCTAAGGCCACCCAGCTAGCTCCAAGTGGGGAAGTGGGGAATCGAATCCGGTTCTCCAGATTAGAGTCCACTGCTCTTAACCACTACACCAAACTGGCCCTCACAACCACCACCCTGTGAGTTAGTAGGATAACTACTGGCCCCAAGTCACCCTCGCAAGCTTTTTGGTCAAGTGAGGATTCAATCCCAAGTTTGAGTATGGCATTCTGAGCACTGTACCACCCCAGCTCCCATTCTGTGGAATCCGTTGACTAGGCACCAAATGTCATTGGCCTATGACTCACACACACACACACACACACCAGGTTTCAGCTCTGAATCCTCCCTAAGGAAGGTGATCCTCAGCCACAAAGGAAAGTACACTCAATGGCCCTGTAAGGAATGCCTTCTCCCAGCCCCAAACGGTGGGCCGTTGATGCCACTTACATCCCTTTAATGGGAAACACTGTGAGAGAGTTCTTGCCATTCTCTGTCTCAATCATGCACAAGGTATCATATGGCTCAGTTCCACCTGGCTGAGCAGGCAGCTTACAACAATCTCAGCAAAGCACACCACTATCTCAAAAGGAAAAAAAAAAGGTGTTTGTTTGTAAAACCCAAGGCTTTTCGGAGATTTGTCTCTCTCGGCTCTGTTTGTCGCAAACCTTCAGCTCCCCCTCCCCCTGCGGAGATTGCTACATGATATGTGCTGTGTCACAGAAACAGATTTAAACTGCTTTTCGAGAGATAGCTCCCGAAAACATGAAACTGGCTAATGGATATTCATTTCGGTGCCACCATACAAGCGCCCACATAATGGTGTTGGAAGCAGTTTATTTTGTTTGAGGGATGTGTCCTTCCCCTGAAAAGAAAGTTTTGTTTCAACACCTTAAGGGTCAAATAGACTGCGGAACAAGAGCAGACAGTAGCTAACCGTTTAAAGAGATGTTTCCTTAACTGACAGCGGGGATAATAAAATGGCTCAGGATGTCATCCAGAGTTGCCAGCTCTGGGTTGGAACCCCCCTGGAGATTTTGGGGGTGGAGCTTGGGGAGGGCGTGGTTTGGGGAGGGGAGGGACCTCAGTGGGATGTAATGCCACAGACTCCACCCACGAAAGCAGCCATTTTCTCCAAGGGAACTGGTTGTCTGGCGATCAGTCGTAGTAGCGGGAGATCTCCTGGCAGCTGTTGGTTTCGTTGGTAAAATGCCTCATCTGCAAAACAAGGACCCACTCCTGGCTTTCCTCAAGTGCTTCAGAGGTGTCCATTTCTTATGCCATCCCATTCTTCAACTGGCTCGGTGTAGCATACACGGTTCTCCTCTCTCCTCCATTTTATGCTCACAACAATCCTTTGGGGTAGGTTAGGATGTGAGTGATGGCTCCATGCTCACCCAGTGAGTTCATGGCGAGTGAAGACTTGAATCAGGGTCCCTTGGGGTCCTAGTCTGGTTTTACTTTGCTTCTATGTAGTATTCTTTGTTCATCATGTGAACATCTAAATTCTTATTAAGTCCAACATAAACAAACAACCCCTGGGATAAAATATAGAGTCCAGTGGCACCCGTTAAGACCAACAAAGTTTTATCCGAGGTATGAGCTTTCGCATGCATGCACGCACACACACTTTTTCGACCACCTGAGATAAAATATGTTGTTTCAAGTGCATTTACTGACTTTTCCCATGTAAAAAGTAAAGGTTTTCCTTGCTCAAAAGCCAGTCGAGTCTGACTCTAGGGGGCAGTGCTCATCTTCGTTTCCAAGCCAAAGAGCCAGCGCCATCTGAACACATTTCTGTGGTCATGTGGCTGGCACGACTAAACACCAAGGTGCACAGAACGCTATTATCCCAAAACCTCACTGTTAAAAGCAAACTAGATGTTTTCATGAATGGTGTGTTCCTTATCCCAACCTGTCTGAGGAACCAACCACAACTACAGCAGGAGGTTTTGGGGGGATGGGGAGGGAGGGAGGGAG
>NW_015168061.1:811160-819458 GCF_001447785.1 Gekko japonicus
AGGAAGGAAGGAAGGAAGGAAGGAAGGAAGGAAGGAAGGAAGGAAGGAAGGAAGGAAGGAAGGAAGGAAGGAAGGAGGGGCAGGAAGAATTTGGGCAAGGAGAGGACTCTGTTCAGCCTTACATGCCCACTCATGCACTGAGGCATCAACATGAGCGTGTAAAAAGTGCCTGCTTCCATGATGCGTCTGAACCAAAATTCCCAGGGCAGGGGGTAGATGGGGTGCCCAGCAAAACTCTGTGTTGGGTGGTTTATCTGCTGCTGGTATTCAAGCATGGACGGCTTCAAGATGGAATTAGATAAGCATATGGAGCAGAAGTCTATCAGTGGCTATTAGCCACAAGGTATAGATAGGAACTCTCAGGCTGGGGCAAGGGATGCTCTGTGTTCTTGGTGCTTTTTGAGGGGGAGCAACAGTGGGAGGGCTTCTAGTGTCCTGGCCCCACTGCTGGACCTCCTGATGGCACCTGGTATTTTGTCAGGACCCACAGTCAAGCAAAAGAGTACACGCTTCTTCAAAGGTTTTACTTTATTGTTAGCACTATGGTAGCATAGACACAGGCACTGTTAGGAAAGACTACATCATACAAAGCTAAGAGAGATATAGGGTATTCAAAAGCACCCCCCACCACCACCTATGGGCCAATCGGCCTGACTCCTGCAGGTGGGAAAGAGGACCAAGGCAGTTAGAGCCGAGGCTGGGAAAAGAAACCAATCTCACAGGTAATTAGGGTTGCCAACTCTTGAAATCTTACTGGCGGGGGAGGCTCCGTTCTGACCGGGAGCCGGCTGTGTGTGTGTGCGCACGCGCGCCGCCGCGACATCACCAGAAGTGACGTCAGACATTGCTGACGTTGGCGGCGTGGCCGAGCTCGTTGGGGGGGAAACATATGGTTTCCCCTCTCGACGAGCTCAGCCACGCCCCCAACGTCAGCTTCAGGGGCGGGGTTCCCCCTGGGCCCCGATTCCGCTGGGGCGGAAATCGGGGCTCCGAAGCGGTAATTGATGGGAAGACACTACACAGGCTGGCTACAAGGTCAGTGATAAGGAGGCGGAGAAGCAAAGAGAAAGGAATGTGGCAGCAACTGGCACACAGGTCATGAAAGCGAACCCGGGCCCATAAACCTGCTGTTTGGCAAGCGGGTTGTGATAACAACTCTGATGCTCCTTCGCTGCAGCTGCAGTTGGCTGGGAAATGACACAGGAAAGAAAACAAAATAGTCTTCATAGTTTTGGCCACTGTGTGACAGAGTATTGGACTAGATAGGCCATCGGCCTGATCCAACATTGGCTTCTCTTATGTTCTTAAGAAACAGCCATGCAACAATAACTATTAAATATTGACAACTATATTAACATCAGTCACTATCACTTTTGACCCTCATGAACTCATGTGGGGGAACAAAACAGAAGTTTTGCAGTGGAAAGCTGAAGTCGGAAGAAATTGCTGCCCCTTTCTTCATTACGAAAGTGTTGCTTCATCAGAGGAATGACCATCTAGTAACCAACACCTTAAAAAGGATATTATAGCTTTGGAAAAAGTGCAGAAAAGGGCAACTCGAATGATAAAAGCGTTGGAACACTTTCCCTATGAGGAAAGGTTAAAGCACTTAGGGCTCTTTAGCTTGGAGAAAAGACGACTGAGGGGTGACATGATCGAGGTTTATAAGATTATGCATGGGAAAGAGCAGGTAAAGAAAGAGGTACTTTTCTCCCTTTCTCACAATACAAGAACTCATGGGTACTCCATGAAACTGCAGAGCGGTCGGGTTAGAACGGATAAAAGGAAGTACTTCTTCACCCAAAGAGTGATTAACACATGGAATTCACTGCCACAGGAAGTGGTGGGTGCTACAAGCATGGACGGCTTCAAAAGGGAATTAGATAAGCATATGGAGCAGAGGTCCATCAGTGGCTATTAGCCACAAGGTATAGCTAGGGGCTCTGGGGCAAGTGATGCTCTGTCTTCTTGGTGCTTGGGGGGGGTGTCAACAGTGGGAGGGCTTCTAATGTCCTGGCCCCACTGCTGGACCTCCTGATGGCACTGGTATTTCTGGCCACTGTGTGACACAGAGTGTTGGACTGGATGGGCCTTTGGCCTGATCCAACATTGGCGTCTCTTATGTTCTTATGTTCTTAACACAATGTCTATTAGTAACAATACTACATCCAGGGCTTTTTTTGTAGAAAAAGCCCAGCAGGAACTCATTAGCATAATAGGCCACACCCAACAGCAGGAACTCATTAGCATATTAGGCCACAGCCCTGACAGCACAGCTCATTAGCATATTAGGCCACACACCCATGTTGCCAGAAGTGTGGTCATCCAGCCACACCCACCTTTTGCTTCTTATTCTGTTTACCTTGTTTGTGTTCAAAACCCTGGGCTTTTTTTGTAGCAGGAACTCCTTTGCATGTTAGGCCACACACCCCTAATGTAGCCAGTTCTAATGCGTTTCTGCTGTTGGGTGTGGCCTATTATGCTAATGATTTCCTGCTGGGCGTGGCCAACTTGGGAGCCAGCCGGAACTCCATTCCTGTGCGTTCCTGCCCAAAAATAGCCCTGCTTTCCTTCAAGGTCAGTCAACATATATGGGGCTGTTTTGTTTTTCTTACTACTACCCTGGGAGGTAAGTTAGGCCGAGATAGGATGATTATCCTAAAGCAACCCCGTGAACTTGATTGCTAAGAGAGGGTTTGAACACCTGTCTTCTAATTATGAGCTCAACAGTGTCACTAATATCCTAACTCTCAAAAATCATAAAAGAACATTACTTCCAGATTCCTTGTCCGTCAGCACATTTAGAAGAACTGGCGTCATGAGGGGAAAAAAATCTTTGGAGCTTTCCTAATGAAAATCGACATTTTATTTCCCAAAAAGTTTTATTTCTAATGGCTCCTGTTGATGTTACTATGATTGTAATAAAATTATGGTCATGTTTCAGGCAGAGCAGGCATGCCATTTCTACTAAAAACAAACTGAACACACTCATAAACCCGATATTTGGCAATTGGCCTGTGCTTTTCAAATATTTATGATTGGCATTCCTCGACGCTCGCTGTTTGGCAAGCGGGTTGCGATAACGACTCTGATGCTCCTTCGCTGCAGCTGCAGTTGGCTGGGAAATGACACAGGAAATAAAACAAAAGAGACTTCAGAGGATAATTCAGCTTTTAAAGGGCCACAAGAGTTTGTGATGTTGCAGTTTTCGAACTGGTACTGTCGTATTCCCAGGGTTGGCTTTCTGGCTTTACAAATCAGAACCCCAAATCCTTCCCAGTTCTTCCAGTGTAATTATTCCATCAGCTACTCCAACCAGCATGGAGATAGGTATGCCAAGAATTCCATGTGGGTGTAAGCAAGACTACTGAGAACCATCAGTGACCCCACCCCACCCCAGTCTAAGATTCCTTCTGAGCAGGGGTCATTTTGTAGAAGAAGAGGGGCAGGAGCTCATTAGCATAACTCATCAGCATAACTTATTTGCATATGCCACACCCCTTGACATCACTGGAAGTATGGCAGAAGGCAATACCCACCACTCAGGCTCCCCTGGACTGTTTTGGATTGCTAGCTATTGGGGGGGAGGAACGTGCAGATCTGTCCTCGCAGAGGAGGGAGACCTTGTACCTGAATAAAACTTGGTCTTAAAGGTGCCACTGGACTGTTTTGAGCCCGGGGGGGGGGGCTCTGCAACTTACCTGGCTGCTTCTTGCTCTGACTGAGGGCTGCTGGGAGCAGGGGGTGGGGCTTGTTGTATGTGCCTGCCCCCTGGGCTCTTTAGTGCTGGAGCTCCGCTCCTGTGCGCTCCTGCAGGAAATGACCCCTGCTTCTGAGTTACCCCCACCCCAATACAGTGCAAACATTTTACAAAAGCAGATTTCATTCTGTGATTAGCTCCATCAGACCCTAACGGTGAACAGTGCCCCTGTTTTATTGTCCCCCAACTTCTCATCCTTATCTTATTGTAGGGGACAACTTTGAAAGAGACTGATTAGCTTTTAATGGCATAGGTGCAGGGCAGTGCTTGACCAATCCCATGTAAACTCTGCAGTATTTACCGATGGATCAGCATTTTCTCCCCTGTGTTTTCGAAGGCTCATAACGCGATCACTGAAATTTTCTCCTGGCTATACATCACAGTCCAAAACCATCCCCCCCCCCAGATTTGCTGCTCTTGAGATTTATAGTTGTAAACATGTATCCCCCCCCCAAAAAAAAAAGCTGTGATAATTTTTCTAGGCTCCCTCTGTAGATTGTTGCAAGAAAACGCCTAGCTGACGTTCCTCTTCTAAGTTCTAAACTGATGTATATAGTTAACATAGTTTGAAAGATTAATTCCCCCCCCCCATTATTTTTAGTCAATATTTATCAGGCTCAGTCATATTATATCTATAACTAGTTGTTTTTTTTGTGTTGTCTGGAATGAAAATCTTTGGGACCCAAGAACAGGAATGAAAGATGGCTTCTTCTGAAGTACATTCCGGGAGACATGTTCAACCCATATTGGAAAGAAAAGGGAGGGGGGAAAAAAAGATTGTAGGCTGGACTCATTTGTTTCTTCAGTTGCATGTATGTTAATGAAATTTATACATAAACTGCAGATGCCAGGGTATAGCTGGCACAAATGCTGAAATTACTCTGGTTTCCTTCAATAGTGTAGAATATACAGCAGATGGTTTGCATTGCAGTATTTAATTTTTCAAACTGTATCAGAAGAAATATGTTGTGCTATGTCTTGCACCCATAGAAAAAAGAGTTAAGGATAAAATCCCTTTCACTGATCACAGTCAGGGAGCATGGATTAATGTTAGTGCTGCCACTTTTACAAGGACTGCTGCACATGCAGAAATCTTCCATGGGACCCAACCCTATCGTTCCAGATGTTGCTGGTCAAATTTGCTTCAGATATAGGGATGCACTTAAGAAGCCCTAGGTTGTCTAGTTAGCTTTCCTATATAAGATCATTAATCTCCTTCCAAAAGGTTCACCTCAGCATTTTTGGTTCATTTTGGGTATACAGTGCTACAGAGGTAAAAATATTACGAGATAATCTTGCCTCCATTATACCTTTTTATTAAAACATAATTATTCACATTTTTTTTTTTAAAAAAACATTTTATTATCAGGATATAACAGCATGTCTAATATTATAACATTTCATCATTCACAATATACCCTTTTCCCCTTTCACCCTCCCTCCCCTTCTTCACGCTTCCCGCAGTGCACCCACCTCCACCAAATCTCTTTTTCTTATCCATTCCTTCAAAAACAAAACTTAATAGGTAACATTTTCTTTAACGACCTTAATCTTATATTCAACTTTATAGGTAACAATTTCTTTAACTACAATCATCTTCTATTCGACTTTTTCCTCGATCTATTCTTAATAATTATCAAAGCAAAATAAATTGTTCTTAACATCCCAATGTTTCTCTAAATATTCTTTAAAGTCCATCCAATCTTCAGAGAATTCTTCATCTTCTTTATTATTGAGTTTTCTTGTCAGTTTGTCCATTTCTGCCATTAAAAGCAACTTCCTTATCCATTGCCAAATCTCAGGTATTCGTTCTTGTTTCCAACACTGAGCACATAATTATTCACATATTTAAAAACTTAAAAGAACTTAAAATATATTTAGATGTCTAGAGGTTCCTCAAATCAGCCCAGTCTTCCAGAGATATTGTATCCCTTGTTACACAAACATTGGTCAGGCATCTCAGACCATTGTTATGTACTGGACAAGAATCAAATCTCTCTTCTCTGTTCACATTGACTGAATTGTAATTATTCCTCTTCGTGCTATGTTGAAGGTTCTAATGCTAATTTATATCTGCTAATTTATATCTGTTTAAAAAAATGAGTGTGATATTTAGATCTATATTTGTATTTGTCTTTTGCTCTCCTTCGTTGATTGCACTCCATTCTATTGTCAGTTTGCAATGGTGTGGTCTCTGCTCCTGCCAATTTGGTGCCATCTGCAGATCTGATGATTCAAAACAGAACAGCCTTGGAGAGGGGTAAAGAACAAAGGAATAACAGCTAATATGGCTCAGGTGCGAAAATTACCTATGAATTGTAAGAATAGCCAACCAAATACAGATGACAGAGTTCAAGGATGGGGCATATTGGTTGGGGTCCAACACAGTCATATAGATGAGAAAACCTATGTACCGTAGTTACTATTTTTGATATTCTTTGTCATGATAAATAAGTAGTGAGAATTATCTAACACAGTTTGCATAAATTTGAAGAAGATACTTGAACATAGATAACTCTGTAGGGTATTTGAAATGACAAGACAACTACTTGAACAAAAGTGGGTGTACCACAAGAGAACAGCTAGTTATTGTTGATAGTGATTTTGAAAACCTATAAATATGGGAGCTCGACCTGTTTAGATGATCTGCTCCTTCTGAGAAGAGGGTCCCTGCCTTGAGAGCCAGTTTGGTGTAGTGGTTAAGTGTGCGGACTCTAATCTGGGAGAACCGGGTTTGATTCCCCACTCCTCCACTTGCACCTGCTGATGTGACCTTTGGTCAATCACAAGCTCTGGCACAGCTGTCCTTGAAAAAGAGCAGTTTCTGTCAGAGCTCTTTCAACCCCACCCACCTCACAGGGTGTCTGTTGTGGGGAGGGGAAGGGAAAGGAGTTTGTAAGCCGCTCTGAGACTCCCTTGGGTAGTGAAGGGCGGGGTATAAATCCAATCTCCTCCTCCTCCTCCTCCTCCTCTTCTTCCTGCTTTTTTTGATAAGAAATTCCTCTCCTTTAATTATCTATGTAAAATCAATGGAAGGGATTATATTTTAAATTCTCTTTTTAAATTTATTTTTTATTGAAAATATAACAGTGCAGGGAGAAGGGAGAGGGGTGGCTGCAGGTGTTGGGGCTTGGGGGTGGGGCTTCCCCCATCGGCCAGCTGGCCAGCAGTGGGGGACCCCTGCCAAAAAGTGGGAGACCCCTGCCAAACTGGGGTGTGTGGCAACCCTAGTATGAGGGGAAAACCACACTCTGATTAATGGAAGCTGGTTTTTTGCTTACCTTTTCATTCCAGTCTGCAGCCCAGGTATTAGCACTAAGTCCAGTTAGTCCTCTTGACTTCAAGAGGCCTAGATTTTCTTAACTTAAAGTAGACTCTTCAGGCCGTGGATCAACCTGTAAAGGAATGGAATGTGTCTTTCTACAAAATGAGCTCAGTAGTAGTGTTTTTAACTGCTCCAAAAAACAACTCTGTCGGGGAGGTGTAGTACTTTAGGGATCTTTTCCTCACATGTGGCAATTCATGTAAGGCTATCGAGACACCAGGATACTAAATGCCAAATAAAGGAGGGGAGGGGGGACAAAAAAAACAAAGATAAACCATAGGTCTGAAGATGCGAAATCTCAATTAAATGAGGTGAAAATACACTCAACAGGAGATACTGTTAACATTGATTTACGTCGTCACAGCTTTGGTTGCTTGAAATAATGCTTACATCTAAGGAAGTAACAAAACTGAGGGGTTACAGCTAGTGTAGAAAACCAAAAATATAGAAGGTGTAATGATGTACGAAATGCTTAAAATCTCACAATAACAGTCAAATTGAAAAATATTAATTCCCAACAGATATCAGAAAGATGGACGAACTTCTCCGGAGTTTTGGTATTCGTTTTGTGAAGAACTTATTCCAAACATCAAAATGTGATAGTGTTGCTTCTTATTCCATAATGTGTAAATCCAATACAAAGGTACTAATATCCTATATTTTGAACATGTTCTTAACAAATACTTCCATCAATGGGCACACGAAGTGTACTAGCAGCCTTTCTACATCTAAGGAAGAGCTGTTTTAGCCAAACAATGTAATCTGACTATATAAACATTTCTACATTGCTTAAAGTGAAGACTGAAGATAATTTGAAGGTTTCTCCACAGATAGGGTTGGGAGACCACCCCCCTGGTGGGGGTGGGGATACAACTGCCCCCTCTGGTGGCTTGATCCATCACTCAGAGTGGTGGCAGGAGAAAAGTAAACTATAATAATGGATGTTGGGCTGGCAGTGTGGCATTATTTCTGGGAAAACTCAGAAGTGCTGTGATACCCCTATGCTAAAGTTTCTGAGTATTCCTAGAGAGGACTAAAGTCATTTCCAGGGAAAACCAGAAGTGACATCATGCCATTGCAGAAGGCTGCCCCCTATGCCCCTGCCATCTTCCCAGTCTCCCACTGGTTGCCATACAGAGCCTGGGAACCTTATCCACAGGTGAAATGTATAATAATAATAATAATAATAATAATAATAATAATAAAATTAATA
>NW_015168061.1:819518-822519 GCF_001447785.1 Gekko japonicus
TGTAGAAAATAAAAAATAAAAAAAATAATAAAAAAATAATAATAATAATAATAATAATAATAATAATAATAATAATAATAATAATTTCAATTATTAATCGCTTTCCCCAGTGGGCTCGAAGCGATATATAGTTACACATTTTAGACAGGGGACTAACAATGTTCATAGGGGATAGGGAAGACAACATATATTCATTTAATTGCACACGCTGTCACTGCACGGTGTAAACGTCTTCTGGCTTGCCTCAGTCATTTTCCAAATGGCTGCTTGTTGACCAGGCTTCAGGACCCATATGTCACATCGCCACACTGCCACCGCCTGGCCGGAAATATCCACTGCGGGGATTTTTGTAGCCGAGAAGTTCTTTCGCCTTTTACCAACCTCGACCAGGATGTCCCAACCGTCAGCTAACACCCTCCCACAAGGGAGATTGGTGTGCCCACCCTCTCTATGGAGTGGTTCCCATTTTATCTACTCGCCGAAGCTTTCGAATCGCTGGGTGGATGATGAGCTGGGGACAACAGGCTGGCTGCTCACACCAGCCTGGGGCTCGAACTAACACAGTTCGGATGTTAAGACAGTGGGATATACCCACTGTGCCACCGCTCAGGTCGTTTGAGCCCAGTCAAAAAGACTTTCAGCAAGACCGGAGATATTGACTGGCATGGGTGGTTTTTACACATCTGTAGGTGGCCAATGGATTTCACCTAAAATGTGATTCCTAAAAAAAGGATATTTCATTTTGAGGTGAAGCCATTTTTTGTGATACCATTTTAGTTCTAATAAGCTTGTAACAGGTGAGGATATGCAAACACCTCCCTCTCCTCAAACTCCTTGAAAATAAACTACAGTATATATAATTATATGTAAAGCTGCCAATATATAATTTAAAAAAACAACAACACCAAGGCTTTCTTCTGTTTAATACTCCACGTGAATCTCTGGACTGGCATAGGTCAGGTAGGAAGTGAAGAGGAAAGGTTATGCATAATTGATTGAACAGCCTTGTGTTCAGTGTCTGAGGAGAAAAAAAAATTTTTAAATCTATCCGTACTCTTGAAATTAATTCATTAACTCAAAAAGCGAAGTAAATTCCTTATTCCATAGACGTCGGATCTTCATTACAGGAAAAGCCCTCAAATGTTAATGGAAATCATACTCATCACTACTAGATGAACTGGATCCTACAAAACATAAGTGTAGTGGCATTCTTGTTCATGGATCTTTACCCTCCAGTGTTCCCTCTAAGCTGTGGAGTCCTGTGAGCAGAAATTCTACTTTGTGAGCTACTGGCATTAAAGTTGTGAGCAGGTAGTTTGGCTGCTGCATAAAATTAGTTTGCTCTGGATCCATCTTTCCTGAGCGAAGACAAAAATGTGTGAGCTGGAGGCTAAAAAATTGTGAGCTAGCTCACACTAACTCAGCTTAGAGGGAACACTGCCTGAGACCTCTGCTTATGTATACATTGGTCTATGGAAGTTGTTATAAGTCCTGCATGTGATTGCTTTCCTCATTAAAGAAAAGGGTTATACTGATAAAACTTAAACTCTGGGCACAACTCAACAAAAGTTAAGTACCACTTACTTCAACAGGCGAGATTAGGCACACTGCTTAATTACTGTGTTCAGAGCCACAGAACTTTAAAATGCTTGTGATCCTTGGGTAACCTGTTGGCTTGGCACGGCTGGATCCAAGTTCTTTTCCCCCCACAGAGGTCAGAATCACTATTCATTTTGCCACAACAATGTTAATGATTGCATGTTTTCATTCTGCAGCCCAAGGATTGCACTATTAAATATTTTTGTCAGGTTGCGCTCTCTCCCTCCCTCTCTCTCTCTCTCTCTTGTGAGTTGTCCCTTGTGCTGATATTCTTAACTAATACAGGCATAATGATGTATTCTCTTTCAGATGGGCAAACAGATGGGGAGAAGAGTATTTTCCATTTATATCAGGAAACAAGAATCTTCCGGAAGCAGAAGGAAGATCATTATTTGCCTTCCTACTTTCTCTTCAGTCGGCAACGATCAGCACTGCTCAATAGCCAGGTAAATTACTATTTTTTTCTTAATTGTGGACGGTAGGCGTTGTCCTTATCCCACTCTGCCTACCACTGTATATATATAAAAAGAATACAAAAATATACATAGTAAATAGGGGAAAATGTTATTATCTATTTCTCTCTCTTGGACAATTCACATGTCTCTTTGGAGAGCCAGCATGGTGTAGTGGTTAAGAGCGGTGGACTCTAATTGCAAGAACCAGGTTTGATTCTCCACTCCTCCACTTGCAGCCTGCTGGGTGACCTTGGGCCAGTCACAGTTCTCTCAGAACTCAACCTACCTCACCAGGTACCTATTGTGTGGAGAGGAAAGGGACATGATTGTAAGCCATTTTGAGATTCCTTAAGGCGGATAGAAATTGGTTATTAAAAAAACCTACTCTTCTTCTTATTATTCTTTTTCAGGAGACTGTCTGTGTAAGGACAGGATCTGAACATTACAGAAACAGACCCATTGCTTCAAACATCTATAAGTGGGGATCAGGGAATGAATTCAAGAAGAAATGTGACAGGCAGAAAGTGTATGTTGAATCCTTCTGCTGCCTTTCACTCCCCCCCCCCCCCGCTCCCTTCCCCCCCCCTCTTTTCCCCCCCCCCCCCACCACACCCCCCCTGTCGCCCTAAGTGATCGTTTTGGATTGTTTACAGTATGAAAATCCATTTGAGAGAAATGTGAGGGAGGATGTAACCCTCCTCAGACATTTTGTAAGTATTTGGCAACAACCCATATTTGATGGTATGGGACTCCCCCCTGATACATTCAGATCCACTGAATATCAGTTGGACAGAAACAATGGCAGAGAGATCAGATTTAACTGTACAAGGGTAAAAGGAACATTCCTCAAATAAGATTTCTGGCTGGAGGAATCTGTGTCCCGATCATGTTGTACAAAGAAATCTGAATTTCCTAGCTGGAGAGAGAGAGAGAATTTTCCTTTCAAA
>NW_015168061.1:822661-930669 GCF_001447785.1 Gekko japonicus
GAGGAGGAGGAGGAGGAGGAGGAGGAGGAGGAGGAGATTGGATTTATACCCCGCCCTTCACTACCCAAAGGTGTCTCAGAGCGGCTTACAAACTCCTTTCCCTTCCCCTCCCCACAACAGACACCCTGTGAGGTAGGTGGGGCTGAGAGAGCTCTTGACAGAAACTGCTCTTTTTCAAGAACAGCTCTTATCAGAGCTACAGCTTGCCCAAGGTCATCCAGCAGGTGCAAGTGGAGGAGTGGGGAATCAAACCCGGTTCTCCCAGATTAGAGTCCGCACACTTAACCACTACACCAAACTGGCTCTAAAGTTAGCAACTGGAAACAGTACAAGTAGATGAACCTTCTGGGTCAATCAGATATAGGCAAGCTGGGAAGAACTTAGCCAAAGAGTTGGATTCTACCTGTCTTTTTGCTCTTCTCACTCCATTCCCCTCCTAACTGTAGCCCCCGTCTCACATGCCTTTTGTTCATGTGAGTCTCACAAACCCCAGTAGAGCCATTTCAGTGGTTAAAAAGAACCCCTCCTCTCTTTTTCACTGCTGGAAAACCTGGTGGAATACAGCCTATCATGTGTTTCTTCCTGATGGTTAAACAAAGTGAAGTCTTTTTTGGTTTAACTTGACAATTGGCACATTCAGATTTGCACGTTTGTGCATTCAAACGACAGAGGGCCCCTATATCAATCTGCATCCATGGGGTGGGTCTTTGGTGGGTGAGTAATGATTATGGAGAATTATGCATTTATATATGTGGGGTGTTTTGTTGACTGCTGATACTGTTTGTTGGGATCCACCTTGTTTACAGTTTTAATTATTTTGCTGGGATGAGGCAGGTGTTTGAACATTGCCTTGAGCCACCATGGTCATTAAGAAAGGCAGGATAGAAATATCTTTATAAGAATAAATATAGAGAGCATCTCTCCTGAAACACTGGCAATGAGCTTTTGTGCATGTGTTCATGAGAATGTACATTTTAAGTTCACATAGCAGCTCAAGCCTTGTTCCTATTTGGGGGTGAAGAGACTGGAAAATATATCACGTGATGCAGGGCTATTTTTGGGCAGGAACGCACAGGAACGGAGTTCCGGCTGGCTCCTGAGTTGGCCACACCCAGCAGGAACTCATTAGCATAATAGGCCACACCCAACAGCAGAAACTCATTAGGATTGGCTACAGTAGGCGTGTGTGGCCTAACATGCAAAGGAGTCCCTGCTACAAAAAAAGGCCCTGGGTTTTGACAACAAACAGGGTAAACAGAATAAGAAGCAAAAAGTGGGTGTGGCTGGATGACCACACTTCTGGCAACAGGGGGCTGTGGCCTAATATGCTAATGAGCTGTGGTGTCAGGGTGTGGCTTATTATGCTAATGAGTTCCTGCTGGGCGTTTTCTACAAAAAAAAAAGCCCTGGTGATGCCCATCCTGAAGAGTGAGATATCCAAATGAAAATTGGTATAAGAAGCAATCCTACATTTCAAGGCTGACAAAACATTTTAAGGGGGCCCATAAAGATTATGATGATGAAGAAGAAGAGCAGGTTTTTATACCTCACATTTCTCTACCTGAAGGAGTCTCAAAGTGGCTTACAATCATATCCCCCCCCTTCCCACAATAGACACCTTGTAAGGTAGGTGGGGTAGAGAGGTTTCTGAGAGAATTGTGACTGGTCCAAGGTAGGCTTCATGTGGAGGACTGGGAAATCAAACCCGGTTCATCAGATTACAGCCTGCCATTGTTAACCACTACATCATGCTGGCTCTCAGATATGGAACTCAACACATTGTGACATCTCCACAGAACACAGAACTATCAACATGGAGTGGACTTCAACCATCACATTGATATGGACATTCATTTTGAAGGGTGCATAGAACTACAAGGCCTTACAATATCTACAGTGATTTCCTCGGAACACCACATTTACAAGTTTATTGTTTTCCTGGATTCATAGTAGGTTGAGACAGGAGTCCATCTGCTTCCATTTCTCTCATTATTTTTCAGCAATTCTGTCAGATTACTCCCTGCTATTGGAATTAATAAGTGTGAAGTATTAGCACAAGTGTGCGTGCTTCCTCTGTAATGATGCAGATGAAGTGAATACGCCGCACCAGTGATGCTTTGGGAACTGACTCGATCGCTCCATTCATTATACAAATCTGTTAAGTGTCAGCCGATAGGAGGGGGTTTGAGTGGATTAAGCCAGTGGAAGCTCTGTGCAAGCTAGAAGGAAGGGCAGCGTTGCACAGCTTGAGAGTATGACAAATTAAAAGGGGTTGTCTGAGAAGTGGAGGAACAGAATCAATTTCTTCATGCCAGGCCTGTGACATTTCATTAGATGGATGGAATGTTTGTCCTGGGCATCGGGTGTTCAAGCAAGTGACCATTTTGTCTGTTTCTATAAGGCGGAAGAAGCATATTCCCAGTGCTTTAGACTGCAATTCACGGTGGACTGAGTGTAGCAGTGGGACTGAGAATTGGCGAAGGCTGGCATGATCTTGAAACGTCGATTCTCAGTGTGGATCTGGCTGCCTTACAGAATTTATTTTTGGGTGCGAGCTCAGTCTCCTTCCGCTAAAATGGGGGGGAAAGGAAGGATTTGACTGTGATCTCATTCAGATTACTATTTGAGGTGCAATCCTGTACCCAATGTGTGCAGAGAACAAGGGTTCCCATAGAAGCTTAGGGTACCTGTCCCCTAATTTTCATATGGTACTGAACAAGTCTGTCACTTCTCTGTCGGACATGATCAAAGATGGCCGTGCTGATTTCCTTTGGAGTTCAGAGGGGACAGAACTGGAGAAATCCAGCCACTGAGGAGGAGGGCAACAAAGATGGTGAAACATCTGGAGACAAAGTCTTATGAGGAAAGGCTGAAGGAGCTGGGTATGCTTAGCCTGGAGAGGAGATGACTAAGATGTGATAGGATAACCATCTTCGGGGACTTGAAGGGCTGTCATATAGAGAATGGTGTGGAGTAGTTTTTTTGTTGCCCCAGAAGGTTGGACCAGAAACAACGGACTGAAATTAAATCAGAAGAGTTTTCAGCTAAACATTAGGAAGAACTTCCTGGCAGGGTGGTTCCTCAATGGAACAGGCTTCCTCAGGAGGTGGTGGGCTCTCCTTCTTTGGAGGTTTTCAAACGGAGGCTAGATGGCTATCTGACAGCACTGCTGATTCTGTGAACTTAGGCAGATCATGAGAAGGAGGGCAGGAAGGGGTGCATCGGTGCTTAGTTTTTGTGGCCCTTTCTTACACACCCAGGGAAATGCTGATCACCACATTGGGGTCAGGAAGCAATTTTTCTCCAGGCCAGTTTGGCCAGGGGTCCTGGAGGTCCCCCCCTCCCTGAGATTTTTTGCCATCTTCTGGGTGTGGAACAGTGGTCACTGAGGTTATGGGGGTATTTATGAATTTCCTGCATTGTGCAAAGGGTTGGACTTGATTACTCTGGATGGCCCTTCCAACTCTATGATTTTATGAAAAAGAGCTATAGATAAATAGCAGAAGGCTGGGGGTGGGGGGACTCAACCAGTAGCTCTTCCTCCTCTGTTAATATCACTTTACTCCTTCAAGCTTCTTTGCCTGACCTGAAGCAGAACAGGGCCAATCCTCACATATTATGTGTAGCCTGTAGTCCAGTTTTATGAAACATTTGCAGTCTTGGGAGCCTCATTGTGTTAGGGCAAAAACAACAACAACAACAACAACAAAAACCCAAGTTCCAATGAGCAAAAAGGTCAATAATCCACTTTGACTCAGCAGGACTTTCCTCCAGAGCTGAGGGAGGGAGGGAGGCAGCCAGCCAGAAAGCCAGGCAATAAGTTCTTGAGAACAGAAGTAACATTTATCAAGCTCACACCAAGGGAATCCAAAAGCAGCACCTCATTGCACCCCACTCATACATACCTGTATGCAAGCTCACCTTCTTGTCTAACTAGGCTGACTTCAGATGCAGCTGATACAATTCCAGTTGGAGAATCCCAACAGGTGGTAAATGGGGATTCTGCCTCTCCTTTGCCCTTTGCTGATCTTATACGCCTTTGTTTCTCGGTCTCCATGTGGTTTGTGTCCCCTTCCTTTATAGGGATGGGGTGGGAATCAGCCAGAACCAAGTAGGTGGCGCTGCTGCTTTCTTGGGGAAATGGTCTGATGTTTCAGACAGCCTAGGGAAATCTCCCCTCTTCTCAGAAGGCCTGGACAGTGGGCAGATTAAGACTCGGTGAGTCCTGGCCCAGAGTTGTCTTCAGTATCTTCGCCAGAGTTACAAAATTAGCCAAGATTCCAGTGTAGAAGGCTGAGGTGGGGGAGGCAGTTATGTGCAAAATGCCTCCTTTGGCTCCCCTGTGAATTGTACACTATCTTCTTCTCTTTTTCCTTGCGTTCATTCATGGCAAACAATGGAACAGGCTTTTCTGCTTGTTGTAGCTTGTCTTTGCAGGGCCTTCAAGTGGATCGTAATCATGGCCAGAAAAGCTCACCCACAGACATGAAAACACACGAAACTGCCATAGAGTGACTCAGACCATCGATCCATCAGGGTCAGTTTTGTCTACTCAGGTCCCTGACACACGGGGGGGGGGCAGGAAGCGTGGGCAAAGTGCGGCTCTTGAAAGCCGCACCAAAATAGACACGCGGCGGCAGGATCATGCAGATCCCGTGAGCCGCAACGCAGTTGCTCCCCGGCACGATCAGATGCCGGGGAGACCAGGGAGAAAGCGATGAGACAGAGATGGAGGCTGCCGAACTGCGCATGTGTGAGCATGCACAGTTCGGCCAGGGGTCTTGGATGCGCCGGCAGAAGGACGCGCCGGCGATCCCATGGCCGCACTTGATGCGGCCGTGCTGGTAAGTCCACCTCTGTAGGTGGTTTATTTTAGATGCGGCTTTTTGGCCTGAAAGGCCGGATCGGGGACGGTGCACAATGTTTCCCAGATGTTGCAGTGGGATCGCGCCCGTTTGCTGCGCCCCCGATCCGTCCCTCTCCCGGGGCCTCAGACTGCCAGCAGTTCTCCAGGGTCTCAGGTGGAGGTATTTTATATCACCTGCCACCTGATCCTTTCAACTGGAGATGCAGGGGATTGAACCTGGGACTTTCTGCATGCCAAGCAGATATTCTACCCCTGCGCAATGCCCTCTCACCTTTATGCCTTCAGCTTAGCGTTCGGTGAAACAACAATCATCTAAGAGACACAAACATATTAGTTGAAAGAAAACATAATTAAATCAAGCATGAATAATTTCAAGCAGACATACATTTAGCAAGCCATCAGTTCAGAACACCTAGTTTCTAACAACTCTCTCTCTCTCTCTCTGTGTAACTCATATTCAGTATTCAATAAAACGTAGGTATACTGCAATTTTCATAAATAACGCATTCAAAAAATGGCATTTATCATGCTCATAACATGTTTTATCCTCTTACAGCCTTCTCTGTGCTCACATTGATGATTTGTTTATAATTTAAAATTAGCAGTATTTTGAATATAGCAAGCCAGTTTTGTGTAGTGGTTAAGTGCACGGACTCTAATCTGGGAGAGCCGGGTTTGATTCCCCACTCCTCCACTTGCACCTGCTAATGTGACCTTGGGTCAGTCACAAGCTCTGGCACAGCTGTCCTTGAAAAAGAGCAGCTTCTGTCAGAGCTCTCTCAGCCCCACCCACCTCACAGGTGTCTGTTGTGGGGAGGGGAAGGGAAAGGAGTTTGTAAGCCGCTCTGAGACTCCAAGTGAAGGGCAGGGTATAAATCCAATCTCTCCTCTTCTTTATTTGGGCACAGTTGGTACTGTTCATCAACACAGAAGGATCTAGCTGGTAACGGCTGTTGGCACATCCACCCAACTTAATTGTCTTGGTGGGGTTGATGGAAATGCTGGTTTTCTTGGTCATTTGGTAAGTTTTGGGAGCACTAAAGAAATTATAATTCCCATTCCCGTCCACAGGAGGTTATTCTGAAAAAAAGGAAGAACTGGCAGGAAGTCAAACAGGCACCTGAGAATGCATGTCCATGTGAACATTTTATGACCATCCTGTTGAATGCTCAGACATGTCAATCAGACCCTTTTGCAATGTTTGCAAAGGATGTTTATAGATATGCTTGTCATTTGGGAAGGAGTACTGGGTGTGGGTGGATGTGTTTGTTCATTAGTCAAAGAAGGAAAAAGAGGAGGAGGAAGAGATTGGATTTATACCCTGCCCTTCACTTAAAGTCTTAGAGCAGTTTACAATCTCCTTCCCTTCCTCTCTCTACAACAGAAGCCCTGTGAGGTAGGTGGGGCTGAGAGAGCTTGTTTAGAACTGCTCTTGAGAGAACAGCTCTGAGAGAATTGTGGCTTGCTCAGAGTCACCCAGCAGGAGAGGGGAATCAAACCCAGTTCTCCAAATTAGAGTCTATCATTCTTAACCACTACACCAAACTGGCTCTTTTTTCAATTCAATTTATTTCTACAGCCCTTAGACCAGTCATACAAAAAAAAAAAAAGTACACCTTTACAATATTCAACTGGCTGTTGTTGTATGTGTTGTGCATGCTGGGGGGGGGGAAACACTCATACATTTTCCCTGAACATTATATGGAACTTTTGGCTGAAGCCAATTTTCAGATCAGTAAAAGCAGATTGGTCTTGACTTGACCTGGATAACCCAGGTTAGCTCAGTTTCATCAGATCTTGCAAGTCTAAGCAGCTTTGACCCTGGTTACTGCTTGTATAAGAGACCACCAGGGGTCATTTCCTGCAGGAGCGCACAGGATCGGAGCTCCGGCAGTAAAGAGCCCAGGGGGCGGGCACATACAACAAGCCCCACCCCCTGCTCCCAGCAGCCCTCAGTCAGAGCAAGAAGCAGCCAGGTAAGTTGCAGAGCTCCCCCCACCCCACAGTCCAAAACAGTCCAGTGGCATCTTTAAGACCAAGTTTTACTCAGGTACAAGCTCTCCCTCCTCTGTGAGGACAGATCTTCACATCTCCCCCCCCCCCCCCTAGCAAGAAACCCAAAAAACAGTCCAGTGGAGCCTGAGCGGTGGGTGTTGCCTTCTGACACACCTCCAATGATGTCAGGGTGTGTGGCATATGCAAATAAGTTATGCTAATGAGTTATGCTAATGAGCTCCTGCACCTCTCTTTCTACGAAATGGCCCCTGGAGACCACCGAGGAAGTCCAGGGTCTCTACTCAGAGGCAAGGAGTGACAACCCATCTCTGAACATCTTTTGCCTTGAAAACCTTCTGGGATGGCCATAACTCAGCTGTGAACTGATGACAAAAAAAAAAAAATGCCATTTGAAGGATTCGTTCAGCAATCATCAAAATGTGACAGCTCCTTTACTCAAATCTCTGTTAAAGAGTTTTTAAAAAAGAAACAACTTAACCTCACTTTAAATATTGAAAAATAACTTCCTGCTTGGGCTCAGGTTTTCTCAGCAAGACTAAACGTTTGAACTTTAGTCTCCCAGACACTAGTATAACACTTTTGACTCTTTAAGGTTGTCAGCTCTGGGTTGGGAAATACTTGAAGACTTGAGAGGCGGAGTCTGAGGAGGGCGGGATTTAGGGAGGGGAGGGACTTCCATGAGGTATATTGCCATAGACTCCGCCTTCTAAAGAGGTCGTTTTCCTCCAGATGAACTGATCTCTGGAAGCTGGCAGCCCTATGACTATTATACCTGTTGGCGGGCATGTCAGCCTGTCCACAAATATGTCACATTTACAGGCATTTTGGTTTCAGCTTGGTTGAAATTCTGCATAAGGTCCATCATAAAAAAAATACCTCACGTGCAGAAGTTTTTAAATCAAGCCGACGTCCTCAAGTATTGCTCTTCGTGAGTGTGTGAGCTCCTATTGTCAAGCAATACATCACAGCAATAAAATAAAATAAAATCTGACACAAGCGACCATCTGACTCTGGCGTTTGAACAACAGCCCTTTTTATGAATGCGCTAATGACTACGGTAGTGTTTTTGCTCACTATGCACCGAGGCATAATGAATTTAGGGCTCTAAACTGAAATATATATTCCCCCCAGCCAAATGCAATCATTTAAACAACCATTGATTTGTTACCTGGTGCGTTAACACTTTATGATGAGTTTCTTCAGAGCTGTCTTATCTTACTTTTTTTGGATAATAAATAATACACGAGAGGAGGGGGGGGGGAATCTAATGTTCTCCAAGGAAATGTTTACTTTCATTTCACATTGTGGTTGCTTGGTTACTGCACAAGGAAGGAAACGGCTTTTTGTTTTCGAGCCAACTACCCAATAATATTTATGAATCTAATTTTTAATCACATTTCCCCAGTAATAGCCCCCACTAATAAAAACAATATCCTCTGCAGCGTTATTTGCAGCAATGTAGGAAATCGCTCGAACAGAAACGGTTGCGAAATATCGACACCCATTTGCTCGCTCCGTTCCAAATGAGGTAGATTACAGCAGATTTTCAAGTCAGTTGTCTAGGTTACTTTCTCAAGTTTCGTGCACTTCTTGTCTATGGAGGAATGGAAATGACAGCCTGGGAAATTTGCAGCACTCTATTATTGTATGTCTAGTCAATGATGAATGCACTCGCTTCAGCCATGTTTTAAAGAGAGTTTTTATTTGTGACTAATTTTAGTGTGAGAATGTGGATGTGACTGCACATTTGAATGGCCTGTCTATTGACAATGGTGTTGTGTGATTAGGTGGCACCCCCACTCAAGATACAGAAGAAGAGGAGCAGGTTTTTGTTGTTGTTGTTCAGTCGCACAGTCGAGTCCGACTCTTCGCGACCCCATGGACAAGATCCCGCCAGGCCCTCCTGCCTTCCGCTGTCCTCTGAAGTTTGCTCAATTTCATGTTCATTGCATCGATGACACTGTCTAACCATCCCATCCTTTGCCGTCCCTGTCTTCTTTGACCTTCAATCTTTCCCAGCATCAGGGTCTCCTCCAGTGAGGATCTCATTTGGTGGCCAAAGTATTTGAGCTTCAGTTTCATTATCTGGCCTTCCAGGGAACAGTCAGGGTTGATTTCTTTTAGGATTGACTGATTTGATCTTCTTGCAGTCCAAGGGACTCTCAAGAGTCTTCTCCAGCACCATAGTTCAAAATAATCTATTCTTCAGCGCTCGGCCTTCCTTATAGTCCAACTCTCGCAGCCATTCATGACTACTGGGAATACCATTGCTTTGACCATGCGGACTGCTTTTCTCTACCTTCAGGGGTCTCAAAGTGAGTACAATTGCCTTTCCTTCCTTCCTCCACAACAGGCACCTTGTGTAGTAGGCGGGCTGAGAGAGTTCTGAGAAAACTTTGACAGGCCTAAGGTCACCCAGCAAGCTTCTTGTGGAGGAGTGGGGAATCAAACCTGGTTCTTCCATTTAAAGTCCACTGCTCTTAGTCACTACAACACCCTGGCTCTCATGTATTCTTAGATATCTTCCATTTATGATATTGGATTCTGAATTGGCAAGTGATGTCTAGGGATATTTCATCACATCTCTGATTCAGTTTGACAGTTTATTTTGTTATGTCACCACACTTAGGATGAAGGTATAGTCATCCTTCTTTTTGATTAATTGATAAAATTGCTGTCATTGTTTGTGACAGTGTCAACACATCATTGAATTTGGTGTTATTATCACTGTACTACAACAGTGATTTGCAACTGGATTGTGTTCCAGGTATTGGAAAATCCTGTTGTGAATGATGGCTGTACTGCAATGATAGCCCAGTATCCAACAATGTATGGAAACAGTTTATGGCTTGGATCCATAAACGTTAAGGTCCTAAGTGGCTTGGGGTCATGGTAGCTGAAGGATTGTCTTCTCCCATACTATTCAGCTTACCAGTTAAGAACATAAGAGAAGCCAATGTTGGATCAGGCCAATGGCCTATCCAGTCAAACACTCTGTCACACAGTGGCCAAAAATACCAGGTGCCATTAGGAGGTCCACCAAGTGGGGCCAGGACACTAGAAGCCCTCACACTGTTGCCCTCCCCCCCCCAAGCACCAAGAATACAGAGCATCACTTGCCTCAGTCTGAGAGTTCCTGTCTATACCTTGTGGCTAATAGCCACTGATGGACCTCTGCTCCAAATATTTATCCAATTGCCTCTTGAAGCCATGCTTGTAGCCACCACCACCTCCTGTGGCAGTGAATTCCACGTGTTAATCACTCTTTGGGTGAAGAAAGGCTTCCTTTTATCTGTTCTAACCCAATTGCAGAGCAATTTCATTGAATGCCCATTAGTTCTTGTATTGTGAGAAAGAGACTTAAGAGGCTTCTCTGCCTTCCGAAGTGAGGCTGGTGGTGGCTAGAGACAGAACATGTCCTGTGGTAGCTGTAATGGACAGGTTAGATTCCACCTCTCCCTAAGAGCAACCAATGGGAGCTGACAGAAAGTAAGAGTGACAGTTAAAAAACAGCCGATAAGAGAATTGAGGAGAGCAGTGAAGGAGCTCAGTGAAGCCGTGGAGAAGAGTGGCTTAAAGCTGACTGGAAATGGTCAATTTGTAACAAAGGATCCCAAAGTTCAGTTGAAAAGAAACATTGCAGACTGTGTCTATTTTTTTCCCAGTGTTATATTCAAACCATAAATAAAAGTTAACTTTGTGTTTGTTTAATCCTGTAAACTGGTGTCTCAAGGAAATACCCCCACACAAAAACAAACTAAGCTCTCTCTCTGGGTGTGTTCAGACGGGGGATTTACAATGGTTAGGTGCCGGTTCCAACCGGTGTACTTACGGGCGTTCACACGGCGAACATCTGCCTCCCGTCCCTAACCGTTGTAAATCCCTTTAAACCGTTGCACTCTGCCACTAGGTCCCAAGTGGTGGTAAACTGAGTGCAACGGTTGTAAACGGTGCACCCCGGCGTCTGATCGGTCTCCTCCGTTGCAGAGACACTTCCGTCGGAAGCCTGAGGCTTCCTGCTTTCCCCCGCCATTTTTAAAAAAAAACTAAGCGATATGCGCTCGGGCGAAGCTTCGCCCTGAGCGTTTTTTTTTTTTTTAAAAAAAGCCCTTAGTTTAACTTCCTGGAGGAGTCCGGGACTACAGGGAGGCCAGGTTGGGCTTTAAACTTTAAAGGTAAGTGCTTACCTTTAAAATTTAAATGTAATGGGGGGGTTGAGCATGCGCAAAGATCGCCATTCTCTGAATGGCTGCCTATGCGCATGCTCAAACTGTGCTTTTTTAAAAAAACAAACGCCGACGCCCGCAGCATGTGAGCAGGCGTCCAACGGAGGGATCCGGAAGATGGAGGTAAGTGTGATCGTGTTTTTGCCGGCATAAACTGCACCGGTTCCAACCGGTGCAGTTTATGCCGGTAGAAACGCCCCGTCTGAACGCACCCTCTGCATATGCATATAGATATGAATTAGGATATGAACAAATGATGGCAGCTTGTGAGTGGAACAGTGTTTGAATCCCCAACCACAATAACTCCATGCAATCTCTGAGGGAGCAGCAATTATTCAAGTGGGTTGGGTAGACAAGTGATGGCCTGACTGACCTGTAACCCTACACCTGTGGGAGAGAGCTTGTGGAGGGTGGTAGGTCCTCTGTGTGAGCGAAGAATGGTATGCCACAGTAGCACCTTACCTTTTGAATGTCCTCCCCCTTTGAGGATCACCTGGTGAGCCAGTTTGGTGTAGTGGTTAAGTGTGCGGACTCTAATCTGGGAGAACCAGGTTTGATTCCCCACTCCTCTGCACGCAGCTGCTGGTGTGACCTTGGGCGAGCCATAGTTCTGGCACAGCTGTCCTTGAAAAAGAGCAGCTTCTGTCAGAGCTCTCTCAGCCCCACCTGCCTCACAGGGTATCTGTTATGGGGAAGGGAAGGGAAAGGAGTTTGTAAGCCACTCTGAGACTCCTTTGGGTAGTGAAGGGCGGGGTATAAATCCAATCTCTTCTTCTCTTCCTTTTCTGGTGCCTGCTTTAGTATCTTTTAGGCACTAGGCTAAAGCACACCTTTTCATCTAGGCTTTTAATTAGGGTTTTTTTAAAAAAAATATCTTAGAAGCTTTTTCATGGCCTGCTTCTGTTTTGTGGATAGGTTTTTTAATGACTTTTTAAAGGTTTGTTTGAATGTTCTGGTTTTAATTGTAAGCTGCCTCAAGCAGGACTCTGAAGAGGCAGCATAGATATTCAAGCAGGACTTGAAGAGGCAGCATAGATATATTCTAAATGAAAGGACAAGCCTTGTCTTCTCTTTGTGCCTTCTTCATCCATCTCAGAGGTAAGTGTCCACTGTGAAGTGCTTTCCCCTTCTATTCTGTCAGTTTTGTAGACTTGCATTCATAGAAGCTACTAGCACCAGAGTGCCATGCTGTGCAGTGAAAGACTGCTTCCACAATGGAGAAGGGTACAGTGTAAACAGAAACCGTGTAAGCAGAAGGATTCAAGCTTATGTTTTGTGTATGCATGTTTGTTTGTTTTTCAGTGATGTACAAACTGTACAAATGTGGTGTCATGGCAAATAGTAAAAATGACGTAAAAATACCATTAAAAGGGGCAAATGAAAATAGGAAGTTGGCCAAAGAAAATACGTAAACTTAGAATGTTCTTCCCAACCAGGCATGAAAGTGATTTTTAATGCATATTTATATATCCTTAGTATTATGAGCCCTAAGTGTGCTATTATAATCATTCAGCTCATCATGCAGTGTACCACAACAGTGCAGTACCCACCTCTGTATGTATCCAGTCGTAGATTCCGATAACAGAATACTGTTTGTGTGTGGATATAAAGGAGGGGGAGAAGAACCTTCCAGGTTTTTTAAAAGTATTGAGTTTCAGATTTTCTTTCTTTCATTCCTTATCTCCATATTTGTTTATAATTTAACATTTCCCCTAATTTTATCTAAAATGAGATTTGAGATCAGCTTGGCATGTGTACCTTAGATAAAAGATACATGGCAATCCGTAGGAAGTCATGGTGCCATATGTCATGGCATAAATTCTAGTTTCAAATATATATAGGGCTCTTCTTACGGGGGTTAAGGTAAGCTCTTGAAGGATTGGCTACATTAGGGGTGTGTCACCTGATATGCAAAGGAGTTCCTGCTACAAAAAGAGCCCTGTAATAGTCCGCATGGTCAAAGCAATGGTATTCCCAGTAGTCATGTATGGCTGTGAGAGTTGGACTATAAGGAAGGCCGAGCGTGGAAGAATAGATTCTTTTGAACTATGGTGCTGGAGAAGTCTCTTGAGAGTCCCTTGGACTGCAAGGAGATCAAATCAGTCAGTCCTAAAAGAAATCAACCCTGACTGTTCCCTGGAAGGCCAGATAATGAAACTGAAGCTCAAATACTTTGGCCACCAAATGAGAAGGGAGCACTCACTGGAGGACCCTGATGCTGGGAAATATTGAAGGTCAGAGAAGACGGGGATGGCAAAGGATGAGATGGTTGGTCAGTGTCATAGATGCAACGAACATGAAGTTGAGCAAACCTCAGAGGACGGCGGAAGACAGGAGGGCCTGGCGGGATCTGGTCCATGGGGTCACGAAGAGTCGGACTCAGCTGTGCGACTGAACAACAACAAATATATACACACAAGTGTTTCTCTTTGACATGAGAATACATTTTTAAAAACAGTTTCGATTAAAATCAGCGAAATTTCCGAGGAGAAAGATGCAGAGTTTCTGAGACTCACGTTACTAAAAGTTACTTCATGTGAAATATTCATTGACCAACATACCTGACGGACCACCTCTCCCCATATGTGCCCCACAGAGCCTTGCACTCTGCCAATCAAGACTTGCTGGTCTTTCCCAGCCCAAGGGGCGTCTGCCTAGCCTCGACCAGGGCCTGGGCTTTTTCTGCCCTGGCTTCGGCCTGGTGGAGCATGCTCCCGTCTGAGATCAGGGCCCTGCAGGACTTAATACCCTTCTGCGGGGCCTGTAAAGGGGAGCTATTCTGCCAGACCATTGGCTAAGGCGGTGGGAGTCCAATAAAATCTCATCCCCCCCCCCGTCTGAAGTTTACCATCTCTATGTGGCCCAGATTAAGAAGCAGAAAATGTCACCCGCTTGAAAACTATGCATATGAGTTGTGTGGCCTGCTTTAATCTATGCCATTTTCTAATGTCCTGTCCCCACTGGTGGACCTCCTGATGGCACCTGGTATTTCTGGCCACTGTGTGACGCAGGGTGTTGGACTGGATGGACCTTTGGCCTGATCCAACATTGGCATCTCTTATGTTCTTATGTTCTTAAACTGTTTTAATTAATTGTAGATTATATTTGATATGCTTTTATGATGTTCAAGATTTTGCTCTGTGATCCTCCCTCAGCTTGCTTGAGGGGAGGGCAAAATATAAATTGAAATAAATAAATAAATAATTTGCCATCCTTAGGGATGTTTGAAATGGCCTAGCTTCCTCAAATCTCCACTCACGTGGCCTAGCACAGACCAAGCATCTGAATTGGTCAGTGAACAAAATTTGCATCCGTCACTCAGGAAGGTTTTTCTCTCATTTTTATAAAACGTTCGGCAGAGATGCAGGTTAGTCTTGCCGCCGCAGAGAAATAGCAGAGCTAGTGCAAATGACTAGTCTCCTTTATTGAGCCGCTTATTGATAAGCTTCTGAGAGAACACCAAGGTCCCTAAAAATACAGCTGGAAAGCCACCGACTTAGACTGCATTAAAATAGCAGTTGTGGTTCTGGGCAAATCCCAAGGATTTATGATATGCTTCCCCTGTTAGTTAATGGCATCGGATTCTAACTCTCCAAGTCTTGCTGTATTTATTTTCTTTTTTATTATTATTCTTTGCTTCCTGTGAGTTTTCTTACAGCTCTCTCCTGTGAACTGCTGCTTTACCTGACTTGCCATTGTGTAGCTGTACAACAACACCTGGAGGCTGTGCCATGGCATGCCATCTCTAAACTAGTGTGATTCATTCTTGAAGAAACTGGAGGCGATTTCGCACTAGAGCTGCCTCACGGCGCAGCCCCATTTTCCCCAACACAAACATGTTAATTTCACACCCGAGGCTGCGGGGCTTCGCCCGATTTCCTCCGCAGTTTCGTGATCCTCAAAAACCAGGATCACGAAACTGCGGAGAAAATTGGGTGAAGCCGCGAGTCAAAATGCAACCCCGCAGCCTTGGGTGTGAAATTAACATGTTTGTGTCGGGGCAAACGGCGGCTGCACCGCGAGGCAACTCTAGTGCAAAATCACCCCAGATGATAACCTGACAGTATATTACACTTTAGTGCATTTAATGATTTCCTTAGAAACAAATAGAAACACATCCTTTAGAATGGGATCTTTATAATTTTATTTTTACAACATTTCCCCAATATCCATACAAAAAACAACAGTTAATACAATAGAAAATCAACATATTTAGTAGGTAATGCAGATATACGAATGGGATCTTTAAAAAAAGATGCAAAATCCCTAAGATGGTGTTTAAAGAAAGGGATGCCAAAAAGTTTGATGGGTACAGAATTCTGTGTATGTCATAGGCCTGTGTGACCATCTCCTTGTGCCTCTCAGGCAGCTAGAGACCAGTGGAAACAGTAGCTGCCATGATGGAGGTGAGTGTGGCTACTGACACTTAGCAAGGACGCTCTGCTCTGTGCATCTTTCACTCATCTGAACACAGTTGAGTGTAACTCCACTTTCCGTTAGAATATTCTGTTGTGTTCCTTGTGCTACCCAGCTATGATGATACACCACTTTTTTTTCTCAAATGAATAATAGAATCACAGAGTTGGAAGGGGCCATACAGGCCATCTAATCCAACTCCCTGCTCCACGCAGGATCAGCCTAGAGCATCCCTGATGAGTGTTTGTCCAGATGCTGCTTAAAGACTGCCAGGGAGGGGGAGCTCACCACCTCCCGAGGCAGCTGATTCCACTGTTGCACAACTCTGACTGTAAAACAAAAAAGTGATTCCTAATACCCAGCCGGTACCTTCCGGTCCTTAATTTAAACCAGGGGTCATTTCGTAGAAAAAGAGGTGCAGGAGCTCATTAGCATAACTCATTAGCATACATTATTTGCATATGCCACACTCCCTGACATCACCGGAAGTGTATCAGAAGGCAACACCTACCACTCAGGCTCTACTGGACAGTTTTGGATTGCTAGCTATTGGGGGGGGGAATATGCAGATCTGCCCCCACAGAGGAGGGAGAGCTCATACCTGAACAAAACTTGGTCTTAAAGGTGCCACTGGACTGTTTTGGATTGCTACCTATGGGGGGGGGACGTGCAGAGGGAGAGCTTGTACATAAAGGCAGGTGGGGGGGGCTCTGCAACTTACTAGGCTGCTTCTTGCTCCTCATGGCCTGACTGAGGGCTGCTGGGAGCAGGGGGCAGGGCTTGTTGCATGTGCCCGCCCCCTGGGCTCCTTACTGCCCGAGCTCTGCTCCTGTGCGCTCCAGCAGGAAATGACCCCTGATTTAAACCCATCATTGCGAGTCCTCTCCTCTGCTGCCAACAAGAACAGCTCCCTGCCCTCCTCTAAGAGACAGCCCTTCAAATACTTCAAGAGAACCATCATGTCCCCCCTCAACTTCCTCTTCTCCAGACTAAACCTTCTTGAATGAGAATGGTACCTTTTTTCTAAGCCAGCAACCATTTTAAAGGAGTGTAACTTCAGGAATACAGATGTGTGTTTTTTGTGAAGAAGAAAAGACTGCATTTATACCCCACCCTTCACTACCCAAAGGTGTCTCAGAGCGGCTTACAAGCTCCTTTCCCTTCCCCCTCCCCACAACAGACACCCTGTGAGGTGGGTGGGGCTGAGAGAGCTCTTGACAGGAACTGCTCTTTTTCAAGGGCAGCTCTTATCAGAACTACGGCTTGCCCAAGGTCATCCAGCCAGGTGCAAGTGGAGGAGTGGGGAATCAAACCCGGTCCTCCCAGATTAGAGTCTATGCACTTAACCACTACACCAAACTGGCTCTCTTTTTTTTTTACTTAATTGTAGAAGTCCCAGTTGTTTAAACTACAGAAGGGGATCCTACCCTAAGGGATATTTCCAATATAATGATCAGAGTTATTAGTCCCCCAGCAGGGGTGGGAGATCTCCCACCTCTCATTTCCCACAAGTGCTCAGAGTGGTGTTGGGATCACGATGTCATTTACAGGTTTCCCGCGGAAGTGGCATCGTACCATTGGCCCAGTGTCTGCCCCCCATGGCCCTGCTTCTCCCACTCTCCCGATGATATTGATTAATCGACCCCAGCCATTTTGGCATTCAGGTTTCCACACTCTGTCACAGATGATTTACGGCAACTTGTACTATGGCGTTCTCTGAATAAACATGCCCTCGGGCGCAATGTAATAGTGGCTTCCAAATGGTTGTGGCTTGAAAATTCAGCTTACTGACATTAGGCTGGAGCAATTTTTGCAGTTGGGTGGGGGGAGGGAGGAAGGGTGTAGAGAAATGCTGGACAGCGACACCTCTAGGCCATCCTTAACTGAGGGTCCTGTGCCACTATCTATAGTTCCAGGCCATCTTTTGGTTGCTGGTTGTGGGACATTGGGGGGATGGGACCACGAGGAGTTCTTGAAAGATGATGGGCAGAGGTGACTCCTCGCTCCTTCTTTCCACCAATATCCCATTCAGCTATGAAGAAAAGTGTGACTCTCAATCCCAACATTCCAGAATCGTTCAGTTGTTTTTCAGAGATCATACATTTTTGTTAAGTCAATAATACAAAATATCACCATAACATAAGAACATAAGAGATGCCAGTGTTGGATCAGGCCAAAGGCCCATCCAGTCCAACACTCTGTATCACACAGTGGCCAGAAATAACAGTGCCATCAGGAGGTCCACCAGTGGGACCAGAACAATAGAAGCCCTCCCACTGTTGACCCCCCCAAGCACCAAGATGACAGAGCATCACTTGCCCCAGAGTCCCTATCTATACCTTGTGGCTAATAGCCACTGATGGACCTCTGCTCCATATGCTTATCTAATTCCCTTTTGAAGCCGTCCATGCTTGTAGCCACCACCACTTCCTGTGGCAGTGAATTCCATGTGTGAATCACTCTTTGGGTGAAGAAGTACTTCTATCCATTCTAACCCGACCGCTCAGCAATTTCATTGAGTGCCCACAAGTTCTTGTATTGTGAGAAAGGGAGAAAAGTACCTCTTTCTCTACCTGCTCTTTCCCATGCATAATCTTATAAACCTCGATCATGTCACCCCTCAGTCGTCGTTTCTCCAAGCTGAAGAGCCCTAAGCGCCTTAACCTTTCCTCATAGGGAAAGTGTTCCAACCCCTTTATCATTCGAGTTGCCCTTTTCTGCACTTTTTCCAAAGCTATAATATCCTTTTTAAGGTGTGGTGACCAGAATTGCACACAGTATTCCAAATGAGGTCGCACCATTGATTTATATAGGGGCATTATGATATTGGCTGATCTGTAACAGTAGTAACAGTAGTGTGGAGCAATGTTCCCTCTAAGCTGTGGAGTCTTGTGAGCAAAAATCCTACTTTGTGAGCTCCTGGCATTAAAGTTGTGAGCGAGCGATTGGGCCGCTGCATCAATTAGTTTGCTCTGGAGCCCTCCTTCCTGAGCCGAGACAAAAATGTGTGAGCTGGAGGCTAAAAAACTATGAGCCAGCTCACACTAACTCAGCTTAGAGGGAACACTGGTGTGGAGTTGTTCTACAGCTGGGCCATGAAAAGCAGAACAAATTTATGATGGGTTCCTTTTCAAAGAGCTCCATTACCACTGCACTAATTGGATCACTGGTTAGATCTAGAGGATTTTTTTTAATACTTCAGTTCTTTAACAAAACAAAACATGATCTTATATACCTCAATCATGTCACCCCTCAGTTGTCATTTCTCCAAGCTAAAGAGCCCTAAGCGCCTTAACCTTTCCTCATAGGGAAAGTGTTCCAACCCTTTTAACATTCGAGTTGCCCTTTTCTGCACTTTTTCCAAAGCTATAATATCCTTTTTAAGGTGTGGTGACCAGAATTGCACACACCTTGCTGAATCAGAAGGTCCACCTGGTCCCACACCCTTTTTCTGAGAGCAACCAGCCAAATGTTTCTGTCTTCAGCTCAAATAAGATTTGAACCAAAAATTTCCTGGTCTATATGCTGGTGTTCCTTGCTTATATGAGCCCTTCCAGGCTAAAGAGTAGAGGACACACTTTTCAGGCTTCAACGTAGCTCTACCTTTAGGTGCTTCAAGAATTCCATAATAAAAGGGCATGATATATTTAGCCTGTTGTCTGAGGGAGTATTTTATTTTTTATTATCCACAGGATCCCCACCAAAAGACTGAACCTTGGGCTGTGGAATTCTGTTCTCCCTTCCCATGCTCAAATTGCTGCTTGGATTTGACAGAGAGGGGGGATACCATAAAGTGGCAGCCATGTGCTTGTGCCTGCTGAGTGTTAGCTTCTTTGCAGATAGATTCAGGTGGGTAGCTGTGTTGGTCTGAAGCAGCAGAACAAAATTGGAGTCCGGTGGCACCTTTAAGACCAACAACATTTTATTCAAGGTATAAGCTTCCGTGTGCACACACACTTCTTCAAGTGCAATGAAATGGAAATTCATGACAGCAGCCATGAAATGAAAAGATGCCTGCTCCTTGGGAGGAAAGCGATGGCGAACCTAAACAGCATGATAAAAAGTAGAGACATCTCCCTGCCAACAAAAGTCCGCATGGTCAAAGCAATGGTATTCCCAGTAGTCATGTATGGCTGCGAGAGTTGGACGAGTAGTCATGTATGGCTGCGAGAGTAAGGAAGGCTGAGTGCCAAAGAATAGATTCTTTTGAACTATGGTGCTGGAGAAGACTCTTGAGAGTCCCTTGGACTGCAAGAAGATCCAATCAGTCAATCCTAAAAGAAATCAACCCTGACTGTTCCCTGGAAGGCCAGATAATGAAACTGAAGCTCAGATACTTTGGCCACCAAATGAGAAGGGAGCACTCACTGGAGAAGACCCTGATGCTGGGAAAGATTGAAGGTCAAAGAAGATGGGGACAGCAAAGGATGAGATGGTTAGACAGTGTCATAGATGCAATGAACATGAAATTGAGCAAACGTCAGAGGACGGCGGAAGACAGGAGGGCCTGGCGAGATCTTGTCCACGGGGTCGTGAAGAGTCGGACTCGACTGTGCAACTGAACAACAACAAATGGACAGGCAATTTCCATTCCGTTGTACCTGAAGAAGTGTGCATGCACACGGAAGCTTATACCTTGAATAAAATGTTGTTGGTCTTAAAGGTGCCCCTGGACTCCGACCTTGTTCAGCTTCTTTGCAGTTACACAACTGGATTCCTTGGCCGCAGGCCACAAGGAGAAGCACAGCTAAGTGCGGCAAAGCATTTCAGATCTGAAGTGGTACAAACCGTCCCACTCGAAATGAAATTGCTTGCTGTGCTAAAATGGAATGCTTAAGGGCCAGCCCTCCAAGACCTGCTTGCATAACCTAAATGAACAGAAGGCCGATCTATATTTTGCAAGGCCCTAGAAGTCAAGACATAAGACTGTATCCTCTGCCTCCTTCCTCCGCTGAAAATTGATTCTCTTCCCTTGAACTGATTTACACTCCTTTGCTTTTGTTATTGGCTCACTTACTCATTTCTGTTACTGAGTATAAGGAGGTTCAGCTTGAATTGCTTATAGGCTAGGTTTGTCCTTAAATTCACGGTACGAATCTGTACTTTAGATGAGTTATTATTTTTTCCAGTCAGCTGATACTTTCTGAGGTTAGCTCTATGCGATGTTTGTTTGCGCCTTTTTATATCCCTTAGTCTGGATTACAAAAACAAAAACAAAAAACCTTTTAAAAAGGAGGTAGTGGGAGAGCTGTGAAGCACAAAAAGAAAAGATATTCTAAAAGAGATAGGAAAATGATTCTAAGGAACAGTGTATTCAGTTCCATGTTTGTCATTTATGTGGTGAATACCCAGAATTATCAACTACCTTGCACATTTATTTGTCTGTTTAATTCACTGATACCCCACTCAGAGCTGGCAACCCTACCAGTTTGGTGCAGTGGTTAGGAGCATGGACTCTAATCTGGAGGGACCAGGTTTGATTCCCCACTCATCCACATGCAGCTGCTGGGTGACCTTGGGTCAGTTAGAAGTTCTTTCTGAGCTGTTCTCTCAAGGGCAGTTCTCGAGAGAGCTCTCTCAGTCTCATCTACCTCACAGGGTGTCTGCTGTGGGGAAGGAAAGGGAAGCGGTGGCGCAGGGAGCGGTGGCGCAGGGAGTAAATGCCTGCTTTAACAACACTCGAGCAGCCACTATGGCTGTTCGAGACCAACCGCGGTCGAGGTGAGCTCTCGACCCTAGTCCTAGCTCCCGCCAACCCAGCAGTTCGAAAACAAAACGTAAAAAATGCGAGTAGATAAATGGGTACCCACCCTTAGAAGGGTGGGGGGCACCCTCCTCCTTCGATGAGGCGTGTGGATGGCAACGGCGGAAACGGCGGCCCACCGGTGGTGAATGCGACCTGGTGATGCGGCAGCAGCAAGCAACAGCAGAGGAGTGACCCCTGGTGGCCAGTGGCGGGAACAACGATTGGCTGTTGCACAGTGAAAAAGGCATGCGGTGACGTCATCCCCAGGCGCGGCGGAGCCGAAAGGATGTAGCCGGGGCCGGGGAAGAACGTAGACTGCGACCAAGCACCAGAAGAAAACAGCAGAAAGGCAGCAGACTACCAGGAATGAAGCCAGCCGAAAGACATCAGCCTCCACCAGGGTGCCGGTAGGCTGTCACACCTCCCCCCCGAATAATGTGGCCCTAGTCAGGATATTCAATTGTGATTAGCACTCTCAGTATGTAAACCGCCCAGAGACCCCCAAGGGGGTTAGGGCGGTATATCAAATAAATAAATAAATAAATAAATAAATAAATAAATAAATAAATAAATAAATAAAAGAGATTATAAGCCACTGGGATGCCTTCAGGTAGTGAAGGGCAAGATATAAATCCAACCTCCTCCTCCTCCTCCTCCTCCTCTTTCTCCTTCTCTTCTCCATTTTATCTTCATGACAACCCTGTGTTACATGAGAGATTGTGACTGGCCCAAGGTCATCCAGTGAACTTTCATGACATGAGTAGGGATTCAAACCTGGGTCTCCCAGATACTAGCTCGCATATGACAATATTTATACAATCACAATAAAGTGACCAGTCAGTACTTATTATATTGTGCACAAATCTTTAACTATTTCTATTTTGGCTGCAGTGTGTACAAAGCTTTTGTGAGTGGCTTTTCCAGTATACCATAGGGGTAAAAAGATCAGTGGGTTCTCCAGATTAGAGTCTGTTGCTCTTAACTACCACACTACACTGGCTCTCATCACACCTTCCCTTAGTACAAACAGTTTCCCGTGATGTAAAAGGCTCTTAGTGGAAGAGCCTTTTGTGTATGAGAAGCCATCTAGTGCTGGAGAAATGTGCTGCTGTTAATTCGGACAGACCCATGGAATCCAAATCTGGTTCCAACTTCCAGCCGGGGCCCGGGGATCTCCCCAGAATTACAACTGATTTCTGGACCAGAGATCAGTTCCCCTGGAGAAAATGGCTGCTTTGCGTGGTGGACTGTTGTATTATGGTTAAGATAGTGTGACCAATTCCCGTATGGGACGGACCTCCCCAGTACCCCTGATGTCTCTCTCCAGGCTTCACCCCCTCCCCAAATCTCCAGAAATTTCCCAGCCTAGAATTGACAACCCTAATCCAACCCATAGATTGGAGAAGATCAGCCAATGGAAGACTGATAAGATTTTTCTGCGCAAGCTTAGCTCTTTTCCACTGCCTGCATGTGGAAAGGAAAGCTAACTTATTTATTTATTCGTTTATTCCCATTTATTAATTGCCTATCCCCACAATTGTGGGGCTCTGGTGATGCACAAAAGTTTTAAAAGCATAAAAAAACAAGTCCAGCAACATACAGTAATTGCAAGAAAGTGTCAAAATTGTGTAGCTCCCTACCATATCTGGTATGTGAGTGCTTCACATGTTACAGGGGGGAGTAAGTTCTATAAGGAGTAAGGGTCGAGGTAGTGTGCCAGCCATGACGTTAACTGCTGCTGTCCTCAAACGAATGCCTGGCGGAACATCTCTTCCTTACAGGCCCTGAGGAATTGCATAAGGTTCCGCAGGGCCCCAATCAGTGTCCCCTCTAAGCTGAGTTAGTGTGTGCTAGCTCACCGTTTTTTAGCCTCCGGCTCACACATTTTTGTCTTAGCTGAGGAAGGAGGGCTCCAGAGCAAACTAATTTATGCAGCAGTCAAATCGCTCACTCACAACTTTAATGCCAGTGGCTCACAAAATAGAATTTTTGCTCACAAGACTCCACAGCTTAGAGGGAACATTGGCCCCAATGTTATTTGGGGGAGGACGGCCGGATCTCTCACTTACAAAGCAATTGTCCTACAAATGAAAATTCAGGAGAGCCGACAAAGGCCTGGGTTCCATATTTGTCCAAGGCCGCCTTTCTCCACATATACCCCAAAGAGCACTTCAGTCCGGGACTCAACATTGTCTTGTGATCCCAGGCCCTAGGGAGGCCAAACTTTCTGCAACTAGGGCCAGGTCCTTTTCAGTGGCGGTTCCTACCTGGTGAAATGAGCTCCCAGAGGAGATCAAGGCCCTGTGGGACCTCTCACAGTTCCACAGGGCCTGCAAGACAGAGCTCTTCCACCAGGCCTTTGATTAGGAGCTGCCACTACCACTATCAACACCACCAAGTGTATTGGTAACAACGGGGTAAGGGGACAGCCCTATGAAGATTAAATCATGGCATCGCTGCGGATCGGTTCCACTGGATGGGGACGAGCAACATCTATGGGACATTATCCTCATCTAGTGGAGGATTGACATCGTTATGTAACATCTTAGGGATACCATCTTGCTGATAGATTGAAATTACTGAGCACTTTATTGGTTATTCTGATCGTATTGGTTATTCTGATCGTATAAAAATGTAAGTATGTGTGTGTGTATATATATATATATATATATATATATATACACACACACACACACACACACACACACACACACACACACACACTTACATTTTTATTTCTTCAAGGAATTTCAGGTTTGACAGAATGTCCCACCCTGTGGTGAACTGGGATGACAAGAAACTCTCAGCTCTCATAAAGCTGGAAAAAGAAATGCATTTTGCTTATATATAAAAGTCAACCATGTGGACTGCTAGGAATGTAGCTTGCTGAAACTCATTTCGTGGACGGCCTACAGGCATACGATCAGAATAAGATGCTCTGGAAAGGGCTGCATTTGACTCTGGCCCCAGAAAATGAAAGGCCAGTGACTAATTTTCCAAGTTCATTGCCTGAGTGTGTTCTCTTAGCCATTAGGAAAGCAACTACACAACATAAAAGTAAGCTCAAGAATGTAGGTCAGTCGGAATATTGCTGTACCAACACTTGTGACGGAAAGGGCCTCGATGTGTTTTAAAAATTCAAAGGGGCTTTTATATAGCTGCTAATAAAAGATGCCAAAGCACTGTTAGCAGCAGATTTTAAGCGACTTATTGCTTGTGGTGATTAAACCCAGCAGGCTTCCTCGTTTTTACAAACAATGGCTGATTTCACACTAGAACTGCCTCAATGTTGCGCCGCCATTTGCCCCGATACTATTGGTCGATTTCACACCAATCTGCGGGGCTGCATTTTGACTCACAGCTTCGCCCGATTTCTCCCGCAGTTTCGTGATCCTGTTTTTTGAGGATCACGAAACTGCGGAGGAAATCGGGCGAAGCCACGGGTCAAATGCAGCCCCATGGCTTCGAGTGTGAAATTGACCAATAGTATCGGGGCAAACAGCGGCGCAACATCGAGGCAGCTCTAGTGCGAAATCAGCCAACATCTATCCCCCACCCCCTTGGTATAGGATTTGCCAAGATGCTGAATGCATTTGCAATTGGAAATGGGGGTGATTAACAGTGCAGTCCTGTGCAGACTCATTCCAGGCTATGCCTACTGAAATCTGGGACCTAAAACTGGTGTAAATCTGCAGGGGATTGCACTGTTAGGCTGCAATCCTGTATACACCTACTTGGGAGCAAGCAGTGGGGAACTTAGTGTGTTTTTTGAACATGGATGAGGGCAGGATTGCTAGTAGTTAGAGATGCCAACCTCCAGCTGGAATCAGAAGATCCCCTGGAATTACAGCTCATCTCCAGACTACAGAGATCAGTCCTCCTGGAGAAAATGGATGCTTTGGAGGGTGGACTCTATGGCATTGTAGCCCACTTAGGTCCCTGTCCTCCCCAGGCTCCACTCCCAAATCTTCAGGAGTTTCCCAACCTGAACCTGGTAACATAAGCACACAAGGCAAGAACCTCTAAATCAGAGCAGAGCTCCATCCCAGTCACCATCCGGTTTCATAAGAACATAAGAGACGCCAATGTTGGATCAGGCCAAAGGCCCATCCAGTCCAACACTCTGTGTCACACAGTGGCCAGAAATACCAGTGCCATCAGGAGATCTACCAGTGGGGCCAGGACATTAGAAGCCCTCCCCCTGTTGACCCCCCCCCCCCAAGCACCGAGAAGACAGAGCATCACTTGCCCCAGAGCCCCTACACTGTCTGACAAGATGTCCACATGCAGAATAAGAAGCAGGGTTTTCAACCTCCAGGTGGAACCTGGAGATCTCCCACTATTACAATTGATCTCCAGTCAGATGACCAACATGACATAAGAAGAGCCCTGCTGGATCAGACCAGTGGTCCATCTAGCCCAGCAACCTGTCTCACACAGTGGCCAACCAGTTCCTCTGGAGGACCGACAACAGGGCATAGAGGCCGAGGCCTTCCCCTGATGTTCCCTCCTGGCTCTGGGATTCAGAGGCTTAGTGCCCCTAAATGTGGAGGTTCCCCTCAGTCACCATGGCTATTAGCCATTGATAGACTTATCCTCCATGAATCTATCTAACTGCCTTTTAAAGCTGTTTATTCCTGGGGCTATCACAACATCCTCTGGCAGCAGATTCCACATTTTAATCACTCTCTGTGTAAAGTAGCCTTTCCTTTTGTCTGTCCTGAACCTACTGCCCATTAGCTTCCCACGGCTCATTCTGGCTAAAGCCAAAGCAATCACCCTAGTGACTCCTCCAGTGGCCTTGAAAGATACACGTTGCAGCAGAGCGGCAATTAAGCACAGGAGAAGGAATGCGCATGAAAGGAAAACAGAAGAAACACTTGGCAGCTTGCTGACAAATTCATCATGTGGTAGCTGGTGGCATTCTGCCTCTGCCCACGAAGTCCCATGAAGGCCTGCTCAGCAAAGCCACTTAAGTAGGGCTTAAGCTCTCCGTAGGCTGAGGGAAAGTCTTCAAACTTTGCAGACTGGAGTGGTTTCATTTATCCATGGTAGCTAATAGCCATTGACAGACCCATCTTCAAGAAGGGTAGGGTGGATCAAATGCTCTATATTTTCTTTCTTTTCATATTGATTATATGCATGTCAGTGGCTTTGGTTATTTTATTTTCATGGCTGATTTTGTGAAGAAATTTTAATTATATTAGAGGGATAAAACTGGGAGACATACAGGGAAAAATGAAACAATACACAAACATCAACAGAAAAACAGGCAAAAAAAGAAAAAGAAATAAAAGAGAAAAAAGGAAGGGGGACATAAAAGGCTTCTGATTTTCTCTACAACAAATATAATTTTGATGACAGGATTTTCTTGATTATATAGAAATAACTCCCTTAAGCAAATTTCTTATTCAGAAAAGCCACAAACCATCCTTATCTTTTTCATGCAATCGCTAATAAGTAAAGTAATTATCTTTCCCCTAACCAATAGTATAAATTTAGCCATATCTGCCAAGTTCAACATCTTCTCCAGGCATTCTTCTACTACAGGTATTGTTGGACATTTCCATTTCTATGTGTATATCATTTTTTGCTGCCATAATGGAATATAGGAACAAAATTCCATAACATAAAAGGCTTTGGTTTCTGCTGTATCTTAGTCTTCAGAATCTTCTGCAAATTGCATATCTTCCTCTTCCCTTTGTACAAAATTTGTCAAAAGTAATGTAATCCTCTCTCTGATACCTTAATCAGTTCTTTTCTTGGATATCTTTCAGCCACAGACAGTATCCCTTTTCTCTCAAGTCCGTAAGGGCTAAGAAATACAAATGCCTCTCAAGTTCTTTATCAATCTCTTCTGTTTTATTTTTAACAGCAGCTACTTTATAATTGATTTGCCGAACTCCTTCAATAACATGTCCTATTGTTCCTTCGAGTTTTTCATGTCATCTTTCATTTCTTGTTTAGATTTTCTGAAACTCTCCTTCATTCTTTTCGCAAAAGCCAATTATATTGTTTCCAAGATTTTCTGTTTTACTCTCTATTCTGTGTCCCATTTGTTCAAGTAATTTCTGCATCATATCTGATGTGACAGGTTGGTGTGATGAATCTTCCCCATGAAGATTATTTCTGAAACTCATTATAGCATAAGATCCAAGATACAAAAAGTTAGAAATAGAGAGAGACCATTTTCAGATCAAATCAGCAATTTGTGTCTTTTCATCATGGCAACATTTTTTCAAAAAAGCAAGTGCTTCAGAATGTTTTCAAAGCAGTTATTTTCACTTATAGCTGTCACGAATTTGTATCCTTTCACCATGGCAATCAAGGTCAAATAGTCCCAGAATGTCTCAGAGTCTTATATTTTATTTATAATTGTCCAAAAACAAGTAATCCTGTAAAGCAAATATAAGAACAGTCTCATGACAGATTTATTTTTGCAGCCAAAAAGCTTTGAAGCATGTATACTTTCATCAAAAATAAAATTAAAGATTAAAAATTAGGGATGAGAAAATTAACTAATCCTTTATCCATTTGGCTTTCCTGATTTCTTAATTACACTTTTGGCAAAGTTACTGTTTCAAAAAATTCTTTAAAGGTTTTTATAACCCCATGAGAGAAGTTACCTTAGGAGGGGTTGTTTCTTTTGTCTTCGGGGAAAATCTCACTTTGGCTGTAGATAATTTTGTCTATAAATCATAAGAAGAAGAGAAGGTCAGGCTTGAGTCTGATCAAGATTCCGATCACAGCTGGGAGCAAGGTTGTAAATTCCAAGACCTCAGATCGCTATAACTTGGGAGGTGTCTGTAAAGCCTTTGCTCAGCAGAAAACACCCAAGGAGCATCCTAAAGAGGTACATACAGTTCTTCTCTTTGATCTCCCTTTGATCTAGGGAGATGTGTGAAACTGGTTCCTCTTACTAGCATAGCCTGAGAAGTGCTCATCCCCCTTGCCACAAGCTCACAGCATGGGCTCATTCTTAGAGTCTGCGCTGCCTAGGGCCCCAACCAATGGAGTGTGAGCAGAAACCTCATACCTAGGGTTGCCAGCTCCAGGTTGGTACATTCCTGGATATTTGGGGAATGGAGCCTGGGGAAGGCAGGATTTGAGGAGAGGAGGGATTTTAGCAGGGCATAATGCCATAGAGCCCACCTTCCAAAACAGCTGTTTTATCCAGGGGAACCAGTCTATGTTGCCTGGAGAGCAGTTGAAATACCAAAGGATCTCCACCAGATGGAGGTTGGCAACTCTTCTTGTACCCTTCTTTCTGAGTGTGTTTACTAGAGGGGAATATTTCTGAGGCTTTTGTTCTATGGCAGCTGCCAAGGTTTTGAAAGGAATGGTGACATCTACCAAGAGGATTTTCTTTTTCCCTTCATTGTGGATGACTCTTGGGCCTCAGCTGGCTTCCTGCCTTGAGTACCATTCATTTCAAAGACTTGGTGTCCTTTGAATGAGAGTTGATTTGGACGGGCATCATATTATAACGTATAACGCTGACTTACTGAAGTGCAAGTAATGCATGGGGGAAAAATAGGTGCAAGGAAAAGAGAAACAGTGCCAAATTCAAGAATCGTGGGTTTGATGGGAAAGACAAAATCCTAAGTTTGCAAGATCTGTCTTGGGAAATTCCCGGATATTTGGGGGTGAAGCATGGAGTTGGCAGAATTTGGGGATGTGAGGGAACTTAGAAAGGATATGATTCCATAGATTGTACCCTTGAAAACTGTCATTTCCTCCAGTGGGACTGATCTCTGTCTCATAAGAACATAAGAAAAGCCAAAGTTGGATCAGGCCAATGGTCCATCTAGTCCAACACTCTGTCACACAGTGGCCAAAAAATACCAGGTGCCATCAGGAGGTCCAGCAGTGGGGCCAGGACAATAGAAGGCCTCCTACTGTTGCCTCCCCCAAGCACCAATAATACAGAGCATCACTTGGCCCAGACTGAGAGTTCCTATTTATACCTTGTGGCTAATAGCCACTGATAGACCTCTGCTCCATATGCTTATCTAATTCCCTCTTGAAGCTGTCCATGGTTGTAGCCACCACCACCTCCTGTGGCAGCCTCCTGGAGATCAGTTCCGAGGGATCTCCAGCTACCACCTGGAGGCTGGCAACCCTATGAAATCCAAGTAGAATTTCAGGTTGAAACAGCAAAGATGAGAAATTAGAAATCATCTCTATTGAGCAATGCTCCATCTAAGCTTTAGAGGCTCGTGAGCAATAATTCAACTTTCGGAGCTACTGGTATTAAAGTGGTGAGCAAGAGATTTGGCTATGTTTGGCAAACATAAATTAGTTTGCTCTGGAGCCATCTTTCCTGAGCTAAGACAAAGGTGTGTGAGCTGGAGGCTAACTCACACTAACTCGGCTTAGAGGGGACACTGCTACTGAGGTTGGTGGCCACGGTTATTGAAGCCTCCTCCCAAAGTCTATGGAGAAGCAGTTGTGGAGTTCTTTGGATTCTACTCAATGGGTTTTCATAGGACTGACCATCACCAGCTACTGCCTGCCGTTCCTTCAGCCTTGGTGCTCTCCTTTTTAAACAAAGAGCAGTGAAGCTTTTAAATACCCACTTTAAAAAAAAGCATGCTTTTTAAAAAATATTGACTAAATCCAGATACAAAACAAAACAAAAAGTAACAGGTTAACGGTGCTAATTTTACAAACAAGCCCCATAACATCGAGAGGCATTGCATGAACACCAAAAGAAAAGACTCATAAAGTCACAGTGAGACTGTAACACAATTGTCACTAACATAAATTATAAAGAAGTGATTATTTCAAGATATTTCAATGGTATAAGTTTCGTGGGCTCCATGTTTAGAATACGTTCAAGAGAATTATTCAAACATGCTTGCTTTAATACATTGAGTTTACAGGTAATTTTGGCATAAGCTTTATTGTCAAATTGCTAGCAGTTTGAAAACAGAGTAGTATAACAAAGAATTAAACACTATAACATTAATAATGATATTAAACAAAGCAGAGATAGGAAAGTGTAGTTAAAGAAGTACCGTAAACATTAGTGACATTTGTACATAAAGATGGTTTACCAAGTCCAAACAATGCTATTTGATAGGCTGAACTCATTACATTACATTACATTACATTTCCAATTTCTATACTGCCCATGACCCCTAATGGGTCTCAGAGCGGTTTACACTGTACTACTTTCGTAGGTTGTTTACCTAGCTAGGGCCACAGATTCACGGGGAGGGGATTACCTAGCAGCACCCTGCGGCGTATTACCTCCTCATCGGCAGGCTTCGGGTGTTCTTCCTGGCATCCGGGAGGCTGGCGACCAACTCGGCAGGCTCTGCTGGCTTCTTACTCCGGCACGCACTGCTTTGGACTGCAGCTTCCGGCTTTACGTCCCCTTCGGGCTCCTGCCATGCTGCGTTGTTTCGCAGTTGTGTCGCCCCGACTCCGCCTCCATCCGATCTGGTCGTCGCCTGGATCACCCGATTCCACTGCCATTGTTCTTTCGCCACCGCCTTTCTCACCACCACCGCCGTCAACACTCCTGGCACTGAACCAGGAGGAGGGTGCCCCCTGCCAACTATGGCAGGTACCCATTTCTCTACTTGTATTACTTTTGAGCCGCTGGGTTGGCGGGAGCTGGGACAGGGGCCGGGAGCTCACTCCGGCCGCGGTGGGGATTTGAACAGCCGTTATGGCTGTTCGCTATTGATGTCACTTGCAGGCGTTGTACTGCCTGCGCCACCGCTCCCTCATCTCACAGATGGCATAAATAAATTAAGCATCTAAAAGGAACAAGTGTAAAGGGTCTCACAGTAATAATACATCTATCAAGTAAGAACAATAAAATAACTATTCATTACTAGAAATAAATTCTATTACAGAGAACCACATATCAACAAGTGTGATATATAAGGACTATTCATCGCCTTGCAATTGCTCATCTGATATCTTTTCCATTACATAAAAATCTCAAATTCGTTGAGTTTGATTTGATGTATTTCTTCCCCACAATGGGTATTTCCTGTTCCCTCTTAATATGCTAGCTTTGAGATTGTGGTCTCTTCTGTTCACAAAAATGTGGGCGCTGCTTTCTTTTAAAAGGGCAGCCACTTCTGCATTCCTCTTCACAGTCTTTCACTATGGAGAATTGTGTCATTTTCACAAGTCACACAGCAACCCCCTCGCCCAAGCCTTTTTGCCCACAATCCTCTTCATTGGCTTCACTGGCATATGTGGGCACTCACTGGTAGCTTGGTGAGAGATGGCAAGCCAGGCACTGTTTACATTGACAGCCTGAAGAACAGACTGCTAATGCTGTCTCTTTAGGCACGGAGTCCGCCCTCTGATTCGTTTGGTACTTGTGCGTTGGTTCTGTGAGCTTTTGCGGACACCTGTTGAGAGTTGTGTGCCAAGACTGATTTTATATATATATATATATATATTTGGCACAAAAGCAAGAGCTGCAGTTTGTTAAAATGCTGTCTACAAAAATGGCTCTGAGGATCAAAGGTACTTGAGCAGCCTAAAATGGGCACCGAAATTTTAACCTTTATCCAGACTACAAATAAAACTGAGATTCTGTCTTATCACCCAACTGTGATTAAGGAGATTAAGGAGAGAGAGAGGCTTGCCAAGTCCCCCCGGGGGGCAGAGAAACCCCCGCCCCAGAGGCCCGTTTCCCGCCGCTGGTGTATCAGGCCCCGGGGGGAACTCCACCCCGACATGCATGTCACCCGTAAATGACGTGGGCACGCCGGGCACGCCAGGAGCGGGGCCATGGTCATCCGAGGGAAAACTCTATGGTTTTCCCTCCGATGGTCGTGGCCCCGCCCTCAACGTGGTCACTTCCGGGTGGCGTGGATGCGGTGTGCGCGCGCACTCTAGCCACCAGCCAGGAGTCCCCCGCTGCGGCTGATTTCACACTTGGCAACCCTAGAGACTTTTAATGGCATAATTGTACAACAATTAAAAAAACTAAACACCAATAAATACATATATACACATACTAAAAGTCTCCACCAAACAGAACCCATTTGGAATTAATAAAAAGAGGGAAAAGGTAAATTTTCTTGGCCTTTTGGCTAAGATCAAGTGTATGATTAAGGCTAATATAGAAACCCTTTCTGCATAGGGAGGGGGTGGCTCAGTGGAAGAGCCTCTGCTTAGTATGCAAAAGGTCCCAATTTCAGTTGCTCATGCCAGTAGGTGATGTGAAAGGCCTTGTTATGTCCTGGGCCCAGCATCGACTAGCCTTGCTTGAAACCGAGAACAATAGTTAGTCAGAATCCTGGAAGGAACCTATCGACCAGGAGCCGCACTGTAAATAATCTATCATGGGTAGTGGGTGTGTGTGGGGTGTGGTGTTGCACACAGATTTAAGCAGGGCTTCGGTCCTGCTAGTTTGCCTTAGTCTTGAGCTGATTCACAATAAAGCATGAGCTGATCACTAATAGCGTGTCGAACCCATTATATTTCAGGCCTCTATCTGATACCCGGGAGAGCTGCTGCCAGTCTGAGTAGACAATACTGACTTGGATGGGTGGACTAGTAGCCTGACTGCATATAAAACAGCTTCATATCTGTGTTCACTCTAGACCCATTCCTATTTACTCATTCATGGCATTATTTCTTGTTTTTATTTCCAGAAGGAACCAAAGCTGTGTACAATATTTTAAAAAATTCAGTACAACACAATTTAAATAAAACTAACCATAAACAGCTGTATCTTGAGCTGGACCAGTATTCAGTTGGCCAACCCATCCATGGGGTGCAAGCTATGATGAGCCAAGAGCCCATTGGCTCATGTTTTTAGACTTTAGAGCTGCGGTGGCTCAAGTGGTTAAGACGCTGAACTGCAGGCTGTAGAAGGTCAGTAGTTCAGCAGTTTGAGACCCGGGTGCCACATGATGGAGTGAGCTCCCATCTCTAGTTCCAGCTCCTGCCAACCTAGCAGTTCGAAAGCAAGAAATTGCAAGTAGATAAATAGGTACCACTTCGGTGGGAAGGTAACAGCGTTCCATGAGCCTTGGTGTTTAGTCATGCCGGCCACATGACCACGGAAACGTCTTCGGACAGCGCTAGCTCTTCGGCTTTGAAACGGAGATGAGCACCACAATCCTAGAGTCAGATTCAACAGGCTTTCGAGCAAGGGAACCTTTATCTTTACTTTAGACTCCATGCCGTATAGCTTGCACTTCTGGCTGTGTTCAGTCTTTATACATTTGATTCAGGAAGAACAGACAGATGTTACTTTGGGCAGCGATGTTCCTTGAAATCTGACCTCCACTGCTTCTGAGGTTTGCATTGCATATAATGCACTCTCACATACAGCGTTCCCCTGCAAGCTTCTCTGTTTCCTTCCCTATGGTGGTTCCCCTTTTTCCTCCAAAATGAAGACTCGGGGTGGATCCAATTGCTGCTGCTGTTGCCCATTGGTCTGTAAGTTAGCATTGACATTGATGATATACCTGAATAATAATCTTGAATGGCTCAGATATCTTTTAGGGAAGCTTCATTCCAAGCTACATCCTGAGACCATGCAACCTGCTCCGGGAATTGATACATAGGTGCAGATGTTTTGTTATACACAGGATAGCCCAGAATGGTAGTCATCACCCTTTGACCTACTTCAGAGTCATCAGGACACTGTGGAAAGCCCTAAATGGTCTGGGACCTTCACACCTGGTGGACTGTTCCTTCCAACATGTCCCCCCCCCACCGCTCCTTCCAACAGGCCTTCAACCCACAACCCGCTTGTAGTGCTTGGCGACTGTGATGTTCGCCTGGCATCCACCAGGACAAGGGCCTTCTTTGTAGTGGCCCTCTTCTGGTGGAACCAGCTGTCAGGTGGTACGTGGGCACTGCGGGACATCCAAGTTCCACAGGGCCTGAAAAACAGAGCTCTCCCATTGAGTTTTTCATTAGCTGGGCCTGTTTATGTGGGTTGCCTTTTAGTTTTATTTGTATTGACATCTGAGAATGTTTTAGCTGTTGTTAGCTGCCTCAAGACTGCTTGGCAGTGAGAGGCAGCATATAAATCTAATCATCATCATCATCATCATCATCATCATCATCATCATCATCATCATCATCATCTTGACAATCAAGATTAGAGATGTGCATTTGGGGAGGAAAACATCAGTAAAATTTGGATTATAAATGGGGGGGGGGCAACCAATATCAATCCCTGACCTAGATAGCCCAAGCTAGCCTTATCTCATCAGATCTCAAAAGCTAAGCAGCATCAGCCCTAGCTAGTCTTTGGATGGGAGAGCACTAAGGAATACCAGTGTCATGATGCAGAGGCAGGCAATATCAAACCGCCTGTGAGCATATCTTTCCTTGAAAACCCATGGGGTCACCATAAGTCACCATGAGAGAGACAGAGACAGAGACAGAGACAGATCAGGCACCTGGGTTTTGGCCACTGTGTGACACAAAATGTTGCACTGGATGGGCCATTGGCCTGATCCAATATGGCTTCTCTTATGTTCTTAGGTTCTGAGAGAGAGAGAGAGAGAGAGAGAGAGAGAGAGAGAGAGAGAGCGGGCAAGCCCCCCCTCCCCTGGTTTAGTTTTATTTAGGTTTTCTGCTGTCTGATTTGGTTTTGATTTTTATAACATTTTGATGTTTCTGGAGGTTGCTCTGTTCTGTGGGAGGGGGGTTGACCTTTGCAGTTTGGAAGGGTTCTTTTTTTCTATTGTTTGTGCTGGTTTGTTTGCCACTAGAGCTTTGGGGTGCTTCTGTGTGAGGAAATGAAGGTTGCTTAGGGATAGACTGGACTGAAGGGTCCAAGCATGGCAATTTCCCCATAAGAAGCAACGGAGACCAAGATAGCTGGGGATATCTTGTTTGGGTGCCAGACCCTGTAAAATCAGACCCTTTTGTCCGATTCCCTTCACACCTGCAGGATGGTGGCGGCTTTGGGATTTGGTCCCCTGAAAATATGATACCATTTGCTCTCAAACATCTGCTGCAGACCCTCAAAAGATCTTTCATTCTACCTCATTTTGTGTGGACTTTTTCGTAAAGCAGACAGTTCCATAATTCCACCCCCACCCCCCAATTTCATAAGCACAGCAACCTGAATAAAGGCAGCACATATACTAAATAAAGGCATTTTCCAGGTATATTTTCAGCTTGGGAATTTTGGTATGCACATCCCTAATCAAGATGGCTATACTAGATGAGAGCTAGTTTGGTGTGGTGGTTAAAGTGTCTGGGAGCCCTACATTCAAATCCTCACCCTGCCATGGAAGTTTGCTGGGTGACTCTGGGTCAGTCACATACACTTAGGATGATTTCCCACAAGCGCTGCTCCGCGCTCACTCTTCTCTTTGCCCCGATGGTACGTGTCAATTTCACACAAGCTGCTGCGCGGCCGCATTTTGCCCCACAGCTTCGTGTGATTTTCCCCGCGTCTACTCAATCCTGTTTTTTGAGGACTGAGTAGATGCGGGGAAAATCGAACGAAGCTCCGGGGCAAAATGTGGCCCGCAGCAGCTTCTGTGAAATTGACACGTACTATCGGGGCAAAAGGGAGGAGTGAGCGCGGAGCAGCACTTGTGGGCAATCACCCTTAGTCTAATCTACCTCACAGGGTTGTTGTGAGGATAAAATGGAGACGGAGATAATGGCCCAATCTGCATCTAGCATTTGCTCTGCTGTTTTTCCAAACCCACACTGGAACAGAAATTCCCCTCTTATTGCATACCACTTTCACTTTGATTGATTGTTGGAATTTATGGCAGTGTCCAGTCTGCATGCCACTTTCACTTTGTTTGATCTCTCGATTTTATGGTAGTCATCTGTATAGATTTGTGGCCATTTTATGGCCATTCAGGGGTGACTGTGCAGTCTGTAGGGCATTGGCCCAGGGTATTTGAATGTGGTTTTGAGCCACATCTTTTCCTGTTCCAGTGTGGGTTTGGTAAAACAGTGGAGCAAATGCAAGATGCAGATCGGGCCAATGCTGTAATTCATGATGGATCCCTACTGAGAAGGAAAGTGAGGTATAAACTAAGAAAGATATGCAATAGCTATCTGTACAGCTTTTAAAATAGCTTCAGTACACTCCTATAACTCTCAATGCATCATGTCGGCTGATTTTGATACCGAAGAAATCTGTCTTTTGTTTGAGTCTCTCTCACCACGGCTTTGTTATGTAGGTTGGGACTTAAAAAAAAAAAAAAAAACAAGAGGAGGAAAATCAAAGTCAACAGAGCAGATGTTTTATATTTAGAATCTCTGTTTTGAAACTTAATGACTTGCTACAAGAGCAAACATCTGGCGGTGTGCTGCAGTCGATTAACGCGCTTCCCTTGATTTCTTCAGGACAGGTATAACAAGCTTGAGGGGACAAAACATGCCAGGCTCTTCCTTGTTCCTAGTCAACTGTGAAAGGAAGAAGACCAGCATAAAGGGCACGGGGTGGGTTATCCATCATAACATGGATTGTTAATGCCGAGACTATTGTTTGAAGAATCTTCTTAAGCCCTAAATGGACAAGAATGCAAAATGAAGTGTGTCTCCAGCACTAGCATTTCTATCTAGGGGAGATCCAGGAAAATGTTATAACATCCAGGAGAATGTTATAAAAAGTGGTGTGTGTGTGTGTGTGTGTGATAAAAATTGTTGTATGGAGCATGACATTTAGAACAATATTTATTTATTTATTTATTTATTTTCCATATTTGTATCCAGCCCTCCCCAATGAGCTCGGGGCGGCTAACAAGGGAAAGGTCATTTGCCAAGTCATAGGTAAAAACATATAAAACATAGTAAAATATCCAACACTAAACCCACAGTACTCAATCCATTACTAATATCCTAAATCCAAGATGGTAACACCGCAGGTCCAGATGGTCCTCCCATAGTATACGTGTCCAATGGCGACGGCGTGTCAGATCTTCAAATAGTTTCCAGGTTCTTCCTCAGGCCTCATCAATGCATCCTTTAAGATACCTTGACGGTGGTGGTATAATGGGGCGGTGGCTCCTACTCAAAGGCCTGGTGGAAGAGCTCCGTCTTACAGGCCCTGCGGATCTGCTCAAGGTCCTGCAGGGCCCAGATCTCCCCCGGGAGCTCATTCCACCAGGTAGGAGCCGCCACTGAAAAAGCCCTGGCCCTGGTCACAGCTAGTTTCACATCCTTGGGACCCAGGATGACCAACAAATTTTGGGTCCCCGACCGTTGTGCTCTTGGGGGAACATGTGGGGCAAGGCAGTCCCCAATGGAAAATTGTCAATCACTTTTGAGCTCTTCATTAATACGTTTGCCAGCTCTGGGTTGGGAAACACCTTGAGATTTGGGGGGTGGATCCCAAGGAGGGGGGAGTTTGGAGAGGGGAGGGACTTCAATGGGTATGATGTCATAGCGTCCACCTTCCAAAGTGGCCATTTTTTTCCAGCTGAACCAATCTCTGTCACCAGGAGATCAGTTGTAATCCCAAGAGATCTTCAGCCACAACCTGGAAGTTGGCAGTCCTATTCATTAAGCACATCTCCCGCTCTGGAAGTTGTTTTTTTTCAGGGGCCATCAGACGTGTGACCTGGGGGAAGGGGAATGTTGTCTCCATTGCCTTGGTAACTGGTAATGCAACCATTGCAGATCAGTGTGGCAAAACGGAAGCATTGCCATGGGTAGTCCTAAGTGTGGGTGTTCTCCATAACATATTTACTTTTCATTTTATTGCAATATTTCCATCCTGCTTTCCCTCATGGTTCAAGGCAGTTTGCAGACTGTAACTTTAAAATGTCAAATGTGAAACCAAATGAATAAAACCTCAGATAACCCCCCTTCTAACAACACCAGACGTTCTTGTGGCGATCCCAGCAAGGGCCAACCAAGGCAAGTGAGAAATGGAGGTCCTTTGCCATAGCCTTCCTCTGCAGCATCTTCCTTGGTGGTTTCCCTTCCAAGGACCAACTCGAGTTGAGGATATTGAGCAACAATCTGACATTAAAGGCTTCCAAACTCGGGATGTTGTTAAATATCAAAAGCACCATTGAGCCGGCAATATATTTTACTTCAGTGGAGGGAAAGAATTCTAGAAGGCCATTTGCCCTAGCTAGATGATCTGCACTTCCATCTGCGGTTATTCAAGGCAGGTACAATAAAAAACCCTACTCTGAAAGGCTATGCCCATGCCTTTTAAGCGAGGTTGAATCGGTAGAGCATATGTTCTTCAGGTGTCCATTTTACAGGAAGGCTCGTCTTAAAATTATTACCCCATTAGTCGATAGGACACCTGGGCACATTAATACAAGCAAAGCAAGGCTTCATTGGCTCCTATCAGATAAGAATGCAGAGATTACACATTCAGTCGCTGAGTTTTGTGCATTAATTCTTAGATTGAGGAAATCGCATTTTAAAAGTTCTTAAATTCAGATTTCTATTTTTGTATAGTATAACTGGGTCTTTTTCCCTCTCCCTCACATGTTATGCTTACTCTGTATGTTGGTCTTAAGGCCGTAATAATAATAAACTAAACTAAGTACCATTCTTCCTGCTTAGCTTCCGAGATCTGACAAGATTGGGCCATAACACACTGCCTTCCCTCCCCCTGAAGTGCATACCCCACTTTAAAACCCTGGCAAATAAAATGGCCTTAGAGCACCAGGTGAAAATGTCTAGAGATGGTGCACCCATCGCCACCTCAAGGAGCCCATTACAATGGGAATTACAATGGAAAAGGCACAGGCTCGGGTTGATGCCAGGTAGGGTACCTTGAGTGGGGAAAATGCTAGTCAGTGGCAGCTTGTGGACCATAGTTGGTGCCAAGGCTCTTTTTGTAGCAGGAGCTCTTTTGCATATTAGGCGACACACCCCTAATGTAGCCAATCCTCCGAGAGCTTACAGAGCTCTTCTTACAGGGGCTACTGTAAGCTCTCAGAGGATTGGCTACATGAGGGGTGTGTCGCCTAATATGCAAAGGAGTTCCTGCTACGAAAAGAGCCCTGGAAGGGACATATCGGAGGAGACAGTCCTTCTGATATGTGGTTCTGAGGTTTAAAAGTTATTTTTGTTGTTGCTCAGTTGCACAGTCGAGTCCGACTCTTTGCGACCCCATGGACCAGATCACGCCAGGCCTTCCTGTCTTCCGCCATCCTCTGAAGTTTGTTCAATTTCAATTTCAAAGTCATAGTGAGGTCTTAAAGGGCTTTAAATGCCATAACTAGCACCTAGAATTTTTGTCACTAGAATGATAGAGATGAATGGGCCACACAGTCCATCTGGTCCATCCAACCCCCTGCTCAGTGCAGGATCAGCCTAAAGCATCCCTGACAAGTGTTCCTCCAGCCGCTGCTTGGGGACTGCCAGAGAGGGAGAGCTCACCAGCTCCCTAGGCAGCCGACTCCACTGCTGAACTACTCTTACTTATTTATTTTTCCCCTTAATATCCAGCCAGTACCTTTCTGCTCATAAAACCCATTATCGCGAGTCCTCTCCTCTGCTGGCAACAGGAGCTGCTCCCTGCCCTCCTTGAAGTGACAGCCCTTCAAATACTTCAAGAGATCAATCAGTCCCCCTTCAACCTTCCCTTTTCCAGACTTAACAATCCTAAGTCCCTCAACCTTCCCTGAGGTGCCTGAGGATGTGCGTGAAGAGGGAGCCCAATGCACAATGTTGGCATGCATATTGGGGGCCAAATATCCAAAAAAATAACTGCACTAAATCTTCTTAATGCATTTTGGATTTGTTTACATAAGTTGGAGCTGCTGGCTCAAGTGGTTAAGACACTGAACTGCAGGCTGTGGAAGGTCGGTAGTTCAGCAGTTTGAGACCCGGGTGCCGCATGATGGAGTGAGCTCCCATCTCTAGTTCCAGCTCCTGCCAACCTAGCAGTTCGAAAGCAAGAAATTGCAAGGAGGTAAATAGGTACCACTTTGGTGGGAAGGTAACAACGTTCCGTGCACCTTGGTGTTTAGTCATGCTGGCCACATGACCACGGAAACATCTTCGGACAGCGCTGGTTCTTCGGATTTGAAATGGAGATGAGCACCGCAACCCTAGAGTCGGACTCGACTGGCTTTCGAACAAGGGAACCTTTACCTTTTTATATAAGTTGAACTTGCCAGCAGGCCTTTGACTCTTGCTGTGGATCCTCCTCTCCCGACAAAACCTGAATTGGCACTCTCAGTCACAGAGTTCTCTAACCTCTTGTTTGCCTTAAATTTAATTTGCGGGTAGGTTCCCCCCTCCCTCCAACTGGGCCACAACACACAGTCAGATTTACGAGAAAGCAAACCCAGCGAAAAAGATGTGGCATGGGACTGCATATGCTGATACTGTCCTTTCTGCTATGCGGACGGTGACACCTGAGCCCATCTTGATATTCCCCACATCTGCTGTGTGGCAAACTAGGGCAGGTTGTGCAGGGATGATAATTAGTGGTCTCAATTGTACCGGAGGAGCGCACAAGAGACCTGAAGGAAGCATCTGTGCACAAGAATCCCAAAGCGATGCATGTACCAAAACAGGATGTAAATTCTTTATGTTAAATGAACAGTCATGTCAAAGGAAAGTTTGCCAGAGTTCATAATTTAGAGCAAATATTTGAGGAGGAGGAGGAGGAGAAGAGGAGGAGGAGGAGATTGGATTTATACCTCACCCTTCACTCAGAGTTTAAGAGAGGTTTACAATCTCCTTTCCTTCCTCTCCCCACAACAGACACCCTGTGAGGTAGGTGCGGCTGAGAGAGCTCTTTTGAGAACTGCTCGTTCAAGAACAGCTCTGGGAGAACTGTGGCTTGCCCAAGGACACCCAGCTCGCTGCATGTGGAAGAGTGGGGAATCAGATCCAGATCCAACCTTTTGTAAAAGAACTAGGTGTGGGTTTGCTTACAATTATGTTCAATGCCTCCAGTCAGCTGACTTCAGAGGAAGTGGTCTCGAAAGCAGTACCTAGGCTAGCCACAAAGACAATGGTGTATTTTAGGATTTGGATTTAATAATCTTATGGGGAGGGCTTTCCTTTAGGTAGAAATGCCTAAGTCTAGCACAAAACTCAGGGTAAACATTCATCAAGCTTCTTTCAACCCATCTTGCCATGTTCCACAGACAAATACAGGCTGTAACCTGATTCTATACATATTTACTGCAGAAGAAAGCCTGAAATAACAGAGTGGTGGGGAGCAAGCTGCTCCCTACAGGTCATCTGTTTTTGTGGGGGAGGGGGCTTTTGCAAACCCCTTTTAACGGGACTGCAGTCTCGTTCAATGGGGTTCGCAAGGTCACGAACCACATGAACCGGTTCAGTTCATGAACGAGCCTTCCGGCTTGGTTCGGTTCATGGTTCGGTTCATGGTTCAGCCACAAACCATAAATCAAACCACATTTGCCCAGTCTGTGGCTGTCCCTAGTCCCAGACCTGCTGGGATTCTCGGGCATGATCAGAGCAGTTGGCCAGTCCTACAAATATTTATTTATTTATTTAGATTTGCTAGGCTGCCCTTCCCTACAAATAGAGCTCAGGGCAACTTACAACAGAGTGAGAACACTTAAAAAACATTAAAACCGATCAATACATAGAATCAGGAAACATATACCAGATGGTGAAAAATCAGCTCCCCTAGCCTCCTTGGGGGAGGGTGTGCGAGGGATGGGGAACTATATGACAGTGCCAGATGTCCTCTCCCATCACTGTCCTCTACCAAATGCCTGGTGGAACATCTCTGCCTTACATGCCCCGTGGAAAGGTAATAACTTCCAAAGGGTATGGATGTCTTCTGGCAGAGAATTGTACCAGGTGGGGGCTATGGCCAAAAAAGTCCTAGCCCTGGTTGAGGACAGCCAGATTTCTTTTGGGCAGGAGAGAACAAGGAAGTTCTTGTTTCCTGAGTGCAGTGCTCTTCCAGGGGCATACTGGGAGAGGCAGTCCCAAAGGTGTGTAGGTCCCTGACTGTTAAGGGCCTTAAAGGTCAGAACCAAAACCTTGAGCTTGATCCAGTGCTCCATCAGAAGCCCATGCAGCTCGCGCAGCACTGGTTGCATGTGTGCTGTCCGGGGGTCCCAGTTTTTACCCTTAGTAACAGCAGCCTGTCAGGTGACACCAAACAGCCAATAGAGCTGAATCTAGTCGGTCTCCTCTGTCAGAGCAATTTAGGGTTGGCGACTTTCAGGCGGTCGCTGGGTATCTTCTGGGATCACAACCAATCTCCAAGCAACAGAGATCAATGCACCTGGAGAAACTAGCCACTGTGGAAGGTGGACCCTATGATGTTGTACCCCACTGAATTCCCTTCCTTCTAAAACCGGCCTTCCTCAAGCTCCCCCCCCCCCAATCTCCAGATAATTCCCTGACTCAGAGCTGGCAACTCTAGAGCAACTTGTCTTTGGCCCTTTCCGCACTAGACCTTAAATCCTGGTTCAACCCTGTCCCTGAACTTATGTTCTACATTACTCTTGAGTTCACCCCTGTAATTATCTCGGAGTATTTTTTGTTTCCACATTACATTGAGGTATACTTGGTTTTGCCCCACACTTGTCCCGGGATAAACAGATGCTGTTACAACCAGAGATAAATGGGAGGTACTGTGTCGCGGGTTGAACTCTGATAAAACCAGGGATGAGATCCAAGTGCGGAAAGGACCTTTAACTGCTCGTCAAGTCAGAAGAATATCAGTGTGTTGCCCTGTCTGCCTTAGTGACAACAACCCTTCTACCTGAATTGACCCGGGCTCTGTGTGCAGCCTCGGGCTTTCCCATCAGCTGCAAGGAAAGACCATTGGTTTCTGTCCACCGAGTGTGACTTCCTCACCTTCCCCTTTCTGCCAGAGCCCAAAATTCCCCCTCATGCTGCTTTTGGAAGAGAGGAACTTAGGCAGGTCATGAGAGGGAGGACAGGGAGGGTTGCATCAGTGCTTAGTTCTTGTGGCCCTTTCTTACACGCCCAGGGAAATGCCGATCACCACTTTGGGGTGAAGAAGCAATTTTTCTCCAGGCCAGTTTGGCCAGGGATCCTGGAGGGTTTTTTGCCATCTTCTGGGCATGGAACAAGGGACACTGGTATAGTAGGGGTGGGAGGTAGTTGTGAATTGCCTGCAGTGTGCTGAGGGTTGGACTAGATGGCCATCAAGTTCCCTTCCAATTCGATGATTCTATGATCCGCCCAGGAACAACATGGAGTGGTAGTGGTGAACCATCATCCCCCCTTACTTCAGTCAAAACTTTCTTCTTGATCCACCCTTGTGCTTTCCCCCATAATGTGTCTACTGATTTGACAAAAAAAAAAAACTTTTGAAAATGACAAAAGGTTCCAGGGAGATCCGAAGCTGTTGGAAATTCAGCTCTATGAGAAGCCAAGATAATAAGTTCGACTTCTTAATACCGGAAATCACAGGAATTATGCTGATCAGCTGGAGGGACTGTCGGGTTTTTATATTCTTTGAATGTGATCACATTGAGGGCAGACCTCCTAAGCTGGAATTTCAACTGTTCTCGGACTGAAGTAATCCTGAAAACAGTAATACTGGCACGTCTTACCTTTCCTTCTGTTTTTGTCAGAGATGGGACTTGACTGTGTCCCCGTGTGAGCACACGCTGCGCTTGGAGACACTGTTGCTTCCTCCAGGAAGAAACAATGCCGAAGGATTATTCCAGGCTGATGCAAAATGACAAGCCAAGTTGCGTGTAGCATCCTGCCATCTGCCAAGTCGGAGCCTGAAAAGGCCTCACACCACGAAAAGTGAAAACAGTTCATTCAGCGGGAAAGAAACTAGCTGGAACTGGCATCTCATCGTGATGGTTCCCCCAAGTTAGTCACAGAGGTATGCCATGCACAAGGCCGCCAAATGGAGATGGCATTACGCCTGCTTCAATCTCTCCAGTCAAAATCCGTTTGGTTGAAACGTGCTACTGGATTTCAAGGCTTCGCATTTGAATAATAATGAATCAAGACCCATTTCATGCCCATTCTTTAATACAGTGAATACAGATAACAGAGCCACCCTATGCGGAGTTATAGGGTTGTCAGTCCCCGGGTTCGGGCAGAGGTTTCCCATGCTTTTGGGGGCTCCGATTTGCCCCAACCAGCCCTGCTCCCAGCGCTGCCCCCAAGAGCGACTACCCACCCCTCCTCCTCCCTCCTGCTAGATTTAAAGGGCCCTCCAGCTGGTCCACAGGCCACACGGTCCCCACGAATTAGCTGAAGCCCTTTCAATCTGGCAGGAAGGAAGGGAGAGGGGAGACTGGGTGGGTGGTTGCTCTTGGGGGAGGGGCTTGGGGCATCCCTGCCCACCCCCGGGACACCCTTCGAATCCCCCCTGCCAGAGCAATGAGACCTGGCAACCCTACAGAGCTATGCCCTTCTAAGTAGGGTTGCCAGACCATTATTCTGCAGCCTTGCTGTCTGGTTTCCATTTCACAGGTAGCAGGAGGAATGACAAAAGTAGGGAGTGGCTCAGTAGATATGTGCCTGACATGGATGTTGGCCAACCAGAACAGTTAGCTTATTTTTCTGCCAAACTGAATCATCTCAATTCATCTTTTCGCTGCCCAATTTTCATCGTATCTCTTGCCTGATTTCTCAGTTGCTCCATCCAGACCTCAAGAGAGAATAAAAGTGTTTCTGCTAACCAATTAATTGTGTGCCCCACTGTCAATGTCTAAGCTAGAGGAATCTTCTGAGGTATGCTTGGACTTCAGTGATTCAGCAGTGGAAAGGAGCCCCAACAGCAGAGAATCCCTCTTAAGATCTCATTTTAACACAAGTTATGTTTTAAAGCTGTTGTGCACCACAGTTTGTGTCCCAAAACTGAACACAAACTAACAGTCATGCCTTCTGTGTCCCTGTGGGTTTGACAACACCTATTTGCAGCATTAAATAAAAAGCTAAGAATGAACAAATAGACACTGAATCTGTTAAGATGTTTTGCTCCCCATTTCGTTCAGCTGACCCCTGCTGACTCAGTTAAGGGCCTAGGCATTACTATACCCTACATTCCTCTTGGAGAAGCCTGTTAATGTAGCTGGGGGGGGGGGCATTTTCTTCAACTCCATTTTGCCCAGAAGACGGCCCCCTACATAGACTTGGATGATCTGGCTGCCTGGATCCATGCCACATTAACATTGAGACTAGACTACCATAATGCACTCTACACAGATCCACCCTTGAAGACTTATTCTGTAGTCATTCCATTGGCTGTCTATCAGCTACCGGGCTCAATGCAAGGTACTGATTATCAAGACTGCCTTGTCCCGCCATACTGCAGGCCCAATCAGGATCATGCCCTCACAATGTTAAAAGGAGGAGGGGAAGGGGAAGGGGAGGAGATTAGATTTATACCCCACCCTTCACTACCCAAAGGAGTCTCAGAGTCCTTTCCCTTCCCCTCCCTACAACAGACACCCTGTGGGGTAGGTGGGGCTGAAAGAGCTCTTTCAAGAACTGTTCCTGAGAGAACATCTCTGAAAGAACTTGTGACTGACCCAAGTTCACACCAGCAGCTGCATGTGGAGGAGTGGGGAATCAAACCTGGTTCGCCCAGATTAATCACTACACCAAACTGACACAACACTGCCATGTCTAGTTTGCCCCTTATTAGGACAGAATCTGTGAGCTCCTTGGGGACATGTTGCCATAGAGTTCTTCCTCTGAAACCACCATTTCCTCCAGGGGACTGATCTCTGTGGTCCAGTGATTAGTTGTAATTCCAGGAGATCTCCAGGCCCTACCTGGAAGTTGATAACCCTAAGAGCAAAGGATTGCAACCTAGTTAACCCATGCTGGAAAAAATATTGTTGGTCTTTAAAAGGCCCTTGGACTTCTGTTTAATTTTACTAACATCATACTATCTCACTATGCCTCTAGAATGATTAAAAGGTAAAGGTAAAGGTTTCCCTTGCTCGAAAGCCAGTTGAATCCTACTCTAGGGTTGCGGTGCTCATCTCCATTTCTAAGCTGAAGAGCCAGCGCTGTCCGAAGACATTTTCGTGGTCATGTGGCCGGCATGACTAAACACCAAGGTGCACGGAATGCTGTTACCTTCCCACCGAAGCGGTACCTAAATAAATATTATTATTATAAATATCTACTTGCAATTTCTTCCTTTCGAACTGCTAGGTTGGCAGGAGCTGGAACCAGAGACGGGAGCTCACTCCATCATGTGGCACTCGGGTCTCAAACTGCTGAACTACCAACCTTCCAACCTGCAGTTCAGCGTCTTAACCTCTTGAGCCACCGCAACTCCTCTGGAATGATTACTCAATAATTAAAGCAGTAATATTTGGGTAGCTTTGGGCAGCAAGAAATCCCACAGTCTTCTGTGACATGCTGTTATGAAACTCTCCACAGAAGAGTAAATTATCAACTAGCAAGAACTGCAAAAGCACAACTTTTGCTACCACAATTATTGAAGGACTCATGTCAAAACATAAAGTGCATTCACTAAATAAGGCACCATTAAAATGAAATTAGCTCTATGCTCAGGTTTAATAGAGGTCTATGACTGCAGTCCATTGCAAGGTCTTAAAGCCAGTAGGCTATTTTGGTCTTTACAGTGTTAAAATTTTATGATGTAGAAATTCCGCACATTTCTCCTGTTAGGATCTCTAAGAATTCATTTGTGCTTCCCGTCTTAGATCTACAGTGACACCTTATGTAGCTGTTGTTTGTCCCCCCCCCCCCCTGTAAATTATCTGACAGGTAGGGATCTGGCTTTGGAGAAGAAACACAGTCCTGACTGGGCAAACAATTAAAAGGAAGCCAAGAGTCTACCATTTATCTCGCCGTTTGATGAAGCCCCTTATGTTGAATTTGCACGATCGAGAGAGAGAGAGAGAGAGAGAGAGAGAGAGAGAGAGAGAGAGATGGTAGCTCAATGAAATACCAGTGAAAACATTGTGGGAGGTGCTGTTTGTTGCAGGGGGGGGATAAGAAATAGATGTAGTGAAATATTTACTTACAGAATACAGACTATTGGCCTGTTGAGGAATGGCACCATCTCAAAATGGCTGCCATCCATGATGGTTATTTAGGTAGCAGTTTGAATGTCTGGATGTTCCCGGCAAGTTTCTGCTCTGTCAGTCGTGTTGTTTGCATGTTGTGTTATCAGGCTTTTGGGATAAACCATGTGGAAGAAGAAGAAGAGATTTGATTTATACCCCTACCCAAAGAAGTCTCAGAGTGGCTTACAATCTCCTTTCCCTTCCCCTCCCCATAACAGACACCCTGTGAGATAGGTGGGCTGAGAGAGCTCTGGGAGAAACTGCTCTTTTTCAAAAACAGTTGTGCCAGAGCTACGGCTTGTCCAAGGTCATCCAGCAGGTGCAAGTGGAGGGGTGGGGAATCAAACCCGGTTCTCCCAGATTAGAGTCCACACTCCTAACCACTACACCAAACTGGCTCTCAGTTTGGAAAGGTACCCAGTCAATGTGTGTAAAAGGTAGATATGCCAGCCTCCAGGTGGGTCCTGGGGATCCCCCGGAATTACAGCTCATCTCAAGACCACAGGGATCAGTTCCCCTGGAGAAAATGGATGCTTTGGAGGGTGAACCTTATGGCATTCTACCCCACTGAGGTTCCTGTCTTCTCCAACCTGGATCTGACAATCCTAACCCCTTCCCCCCGCCAATAGCAACTCTAGTGAAATGAGGGGTGTACTGTTCCCAAGGACAAAGAACTCTGTCCCCACAAAGATTTGTCTGCGGCCAAATTAGCTCTCTTTTTTTCTTGGATGCCGGGGGGAAAAATACTCATGTCCTCCTTAGTTTTTGGTTAATTCAGTGAGGGCGATTTCTCACTAGAGCTGCCTCGCAGCACAGCCGCCGTTTGCCCCGACACAAACATGTCAATTTCACACCCGAAGCTCCGGGGCTACATTTTGACTCGCAGCTTCGCCCGATTTCCTCTGCAGTTTCGTGATCCTGGTTTTTGAGGATCATGAAACTGCGGAGGAAATCGGGCGAAGCCGTGGGTCAAATGCAGCCCCGCAGCCTCGGGTGTGAAATTGACATGTTTGTGATGGGGCAAACGGCGCTGCGCTGTGAGGCAGCTCTAGTGAGAAATCACCCTGGTTCTCAGGCTGTGGGTTAGGACCCACAAAGGGCTTTGTAGCCTATGAGTTGTGAGGCCAAATTCCAGTTTGTGTGTGCGTAATTTACAAAATGGCTGTGAAATGCAGTCTGCCACTGAGTAATATGATACAGTTTAGCTACCAAATATTTTAAAAGAATATAAATTTGTTCAGCATTAACTCTGCATTGTATTCTGGGAAGAGGCATTGAAGTAGTGTTCTCAGTGTTTTGTAAGCTATTCAGCACTGCTTTTATATTGTATAGTCTGTCTGCTCTTTTTTATTTTAAACTGTTTATTGAAGATTGAAATAAAATACAATGCAGTACTTAGTAAAGCATGAATGAAAACAATTACAAAATGATCATTAAGTGTGTGGTGAATTAAGGATTGCCATTACAAGTTATCTGCTAATTTTGAGCTTATCATTCAAAGAATTAAAAAGAAAAGGAAAAATAAATGGAGTTCAAACCTTTCTGCTCTTTTTCGTGGTTCACTGAATGGTTTTAATACTATTTTTGTCAGTGTGTCTGTGTGCGCGCGCGCTGAATATTGAAAGCTGCGCCAGGATATTTTGTCAGGATAGTGAAATACAAGTATTTTCAGACGAATAAATAAGTAAAGTGTGCTTGTTTCAAAGTGTGATTCAGGTGGGTAGCTGTATCGGTCTGAAGCAACAGAGCGAAGTTTGAGTTCAGTGGTACATTTAAGACCAGCAAAGTTTAATTCTGGGTATAAGCCAGAATTAAACTTTGTTGGTCTTAAAGGTGCCACTGGACTCAGACTTCGCTCTGTTTCAAAGTGAGTTATTTCTATCTTTATATTAAAACACTCTTAGCCTTTGAGCAAACTTTAAACTTTATTGTAATAACACATTTATGCTAGGCCTGATTCACTGAATTAAGTACTGTAGACGTGACATAAAGGAGGGGGAGGAGCTAGGATGCTGGCCTCCAGGTGGGACCTGGGGATCCCCTGGAATTATAGCTCAACTCCAGACAATAGAGATCAATTCCCCTGGAGGAAACTGATGTTTTGGAGGGTGGGCTCTATGGCACTGTACCCCACTGAGGTCCCAGTCCTTTCCAGGATCCATCTGAGAGCCCTACGTCACCATAGATTTGGCAAGCAGTGAAGTGTTGTTGCTATAGTCTATGAGGATTCTATCCCCTTTGCATGGTGCCCCAATCCAGGCGATTGCTGGTGCTGAGGCTGTGTACCAAATGTTGCGACTGAGAGACGGGCTTGGGATTCTGTTGGTGTACAACCCACCCCGTTGCCTAGCAGTCTCTCTTCCTAAGCTGACAGAGCTGGTCTTGGGGGTGGTGTTTATTGTAAAATTAGTCAAAAGTATTTAAATTGCTTTGCGTATCAATGGATCTTGCTGTATTGGAAAGAAGAGATTTCTTTGCTTTTAAAAACCTTTATTTCTAAGGGTAAAATGTATACAGGGAACCTACAAAATAACAGACATCTAAGAGCTACATTTTCTAAGCAGCCTATAGTTCAACACATAGTCATATTTCTAAGGGTAAAGGTACACGGGGAAACTACAAAATAAACAGAACATCTAACGGCTACATTTTCTAAGCTGCCTATAGTTCAACACGTAGTCACACACTAACACAGAGATAATGGAGAATCTGTCCTTCTTCTCGACCCCCAGAAAGGAAGTCACCTGAAAACAAACAACCAATCTGTATCACAATAGAAGCTACTTTTCCCAGGCTAATTCCCCATTGGCTCAGTGCCAGGTATCCCTTCCAATTCAGTCTAAACAATAGCAATACTAGGTAAACAAGTTAACCCTATAATGACTGGATTGTCAGACCTTGTAAATACATACATTTCCAACAGTGTTGAGGACTCCTGAGAGGGTTGTCCTGGGGGACTTCAACATTCATACTGAGGCTATCTTGTCAGATGCCGCTCAGGATTTCATGGCCTCCATGGTAACCATAGGCCTGTCTCAGGTAAAACCTTGTCCTACACATTATGACGGCCACACTCTTGATCTAGTATTTTGTTGTGGATGAGAAGAATGTGATCTGAGGATGGAGGAACTGATGATGGTTATTTTGTCATAGACAGATCACTATTTGTTCTGGTTAAGTCTTACAGGGATACCAAGACTCTGTAGGGGTGGGGGTTTTGTAGAGTAAAATATATTGACAATATGGAGGGAGGGTGTCTGTTGCCATATAATAATTAAATAGAAAGGAAGGAATTCTGTTTTATTTGGGGGGGGTTATTTTGTTTTTTCCATTTGTTCGAAATGTCATTAAAATAACTTTCCCCCCCTCCCTGTGGAAGAAATGAGACATCCAGTTCTTTAGAAACTATTTGTTTCCTTCTGAGGCATTTTGAGCTGAACTATGGGAACATGAGGTATACAAGGTCAAGCTCATAACTCATTTCTGAAAAGCAGGAGAAATAATTCATTGAAAAGGAAAATGACACAATGCTTCCATGGAGACATTAGGTTAATATAGTAGGGTTTTGCCTAGTCAAGAAACATGATACTGAGTGCAGTAAATAAATATCTCAAGAAGTATATTGCAAAAAAGGGAAACGTACATTTATTCAAGTAGATCCAGTTCACCTTCAGGTTGCAGTCAAAAGAAGAGAAAAGACGCTAAAGAGTACTTTCCCTATCAAAAATGGCCAGTTTGTCCACCATCATGTGTGTGGGAATATGAGGACATTGTTTCTACAGGAGGGACCTGTAGAGATGTGTGTCTCCATGGAAGTCTCCATGGACTGTATTATAATTCTTGCCTGATGTCACACACATCCAGTCACTTGGGAAATTTCATCCCAGGATGCAACACATGGCTTCAGTTTATATGTGTTTTTGTATGTGTTTTTTAACATCACATTATTGACGACTGAGGAAGGCCTTAGAGGCCGAAACATACATAGTCCTCTTGGTAGGGTTGTCAGGTCTTTACCTTTTGCTGGTGGGGGAGGGAGAAGCTCCTCTCCCGGGATCTTCTGGCCTGCGTGCGTAGCGCGAGCATCACGGTGACATCACCCAGAAGTGACATCATCATGCTAGGCATGTTGCCAGGGGGATTCTCTAGCATTAGGCTAAAAACTCTATGATACCATAGAGTCTCCAGGCCAGATGTTAGAGCATCCCCCCAGCAACATGCCAGGTGATGTCATCGTGCCAGGCACATTGGCCCAATCCAGGCACTTTGGGGGTGGGGATCCCCCACTGGCCTGTTCTGGGATGGTGGATGGGGGGCCCTAAAGTGGACAACCCCTCGCCCCCCCAGGATCTGGCAACCCTACCTCTTGGTCATTTGATATATGCCTGAACTATCTATGTGAAATAATCGACTAAAGCTCATTTCAAGCTCATGTTGATGTTCTATGGTCTGACATTCAGACGACTTGTTTTTAATCCTTTAATATTTGCTATTGGGTATACCATAAATAAAATATATATTTTGGATAATATTTTTTCTTCAAGTTAGCTTGACCCTTTGAACAGTGCTGGTATTTTTTTGGGTTATGTTTGTTTCCCCCTTTTTTATCTTCTGTCTCCATGGAAGGCCATGTGAGGAGAGAGAGGACCAAGTGAGAGAGAGGAGGGGTCAGAGGGCAGCTCCCAGGTTAAGACAAAGAGAGGCATCCCATTCAAGGAGATAACACCTATAAGCACTTAGAGTGATGTAGCACCCCCCAACATCCAGGCATGCTGAGCTGCTCACTCAAACAGCTTCAACAACTTTGGCAGTTTCTGACTCTTCCTAATTTGCTACCCATTATCCACAGATAATATGTTACAAATTACAATAATAATCAAATTAAGGAGGGAAAGGAAAAGCTCACTGCTAATTGCAGAGCCTTCTGTAGAAGTGCCATCCCTACTTTGCATTGTGCAAGTGACCCACCAATCTTTCTGGCAACTTTCCAGAAACAGTTCTCTAAATTGCTTGAGGTGTATCACAGCTGGTGAGCGGTTCGAAAGCTTCGGCGAGTAGATAAAATGGGTACCACTCCTTAGAGAGGGTGGGCACACTAAACCCCCCGGTGGGGGAGGTGTTTGCCGGCGACCGGAATGTCCAGCGCGTAAGACCGAAAGGCCTAGAAAGAACTCTTCGACATCAAGGAAGCCTGTAATGGGCCGTCCGGCCAGGCAGTGGCAGTGCTGCGCTGCAACTTGAAGCAGTCTGGAGAAAGCTGACGATATCAAGCCAAGCCGAGGGGAAAATGCCGCTGGAACACGTCTGACCTTACAGCTGAACAAACTCCCCGTCGGCTGCGAACGTGTGTGATTTAAAGATTATATGTTGTCCTCCCTTACCCCTTGAATCATTGTTAGTCCTGTGTGTATCACTGTAAATCACTCAGAGCCGGCAAACTCTGCAGGATTGAGCGATTAATAAACTGAAAGATTATTATTATTATTATTATTATTATTATTATTATTATTATTATTATTACTACTACTACTACTACTACTACTACTACTGAGGTCTATTATCTATGATATTTGCAAGTTGATACCACTGCTTCTTTTGGAATCTTTCTTGTTTTCAGTTAAGGCCCCGGTCACACGGGCCGGATATCGCGGAGGGGGGGAGGCATGGCTAATTGCCCCGGCGCAGTTTGATCCATGATCACTGTCATGGCAGGGCCAGGGAGTGTGGGTTAAACAAGTCAAGTTCAAAGCCAGTCCGAGTTTCAGCCGAGTAGTTCAAGCAGCACAGGTTAAACAAGTCCAAAACAGCTCACAAAGCCAGCATCAAACATACCATTTGTCATAGTCCATAAATCAAACGAAGCCAGAGTATCGCAGAGCCGAATTCAGGGTCAAAAAATGCCGAGTGTCAAGGAGCCGAAGTTCAGAAGCCGAGTAGTAAACTGTCAAGGTTTCAAGGAGTCCGGAGCAGGATTGCACAGGGCGTCTGGTCCTGTCAACATGAATGGCTGCAAGCAGCAAGTTTGTTGATATAGCGTGCTGGCTCATTAACTTGTTATCTCTTGCTGAGCAAGGTCATGCTGCTGTTAAAACTCAGGGCTGAATGAGCGTCTTCCACGCATGCGTGCAGCCTTGCGTCTCTCATTCAACTCCTGTCTTCTTTGACTCCTGAGCCAGTTCACAGGTGGCGGGGAGTCAGGTGGTGAATTGTTTAAACAGAGCCTGATCCAGTGCAGGTGTCTCTTGGGAGGCTCTATCCTCCTCAAGACTTATAGTGTCTTCTGTTAAAGGAGCCAGTTCCTGGCTGTAAGGCTCTGCTTCTGTGGTTCCATCAGGGGCTTGTGGTGCCAAGTCCACGTGTTCCTGGCCGTCAGGTACTACATCAGGGGCAGGCATGACAATCACGCAATCAGACGCACCGGCGGCACACCACCGATCCTTCCCTCTGCGCCGGAGGGTAAACGAGGGACCGGAGGGGAATGCCACGTACCGACGTGATCACACCATGGGCGTCTGGAGGCAGCCCGTGGCAAACGTTTACTAGTACCTTGGAGGTACTAGTTTTTTTTAACTCGCATTGTCGGTGGTAAGCCACAGGTGTGCTCCACTTCCCAGATGTTGGGGTGTGATCGAGCCCGGATAATCCGCCCACCATCTGTGCCTCTCCCGCGGTAACTTTGCCGTGTGACCGGGGCCAGAGGTTATTTTTTTAAAAAATGGTCATAGCTTGCTTTAAAACAGCTTTCTCTGAGAGCTATGCACAGAGTCCCACATGCATGTTCTTTGTCTCTTGCAGATAGAAAGTATCATAGTGATTAGGGCAGGAACCACGCCTCCTTACTGCAGCTGACTATCCAACGACATAGATCTTACCTTGATTGTACTAATGGGTTATCAAAGACCAACAAACATTGCCAACTTTTGATTTTGAAGCTAAGGGCCCTCTGGAGGGGTATTGGTGACACTGCTAGTGAGGCAGATCCAGGCCAGAAACTGATGGTTTTAGTAGGGAGCCTGGTAGAACAGATCTGAAACCCCTTGTAAAAATCTGGTGTTTCTAGTCTTTTTGTGACCCAATTACTCTGTATACCCTTTGGCGCTCAATGACAACGTAAGTAGGAGGGGCTGCCACATTGTCAGGTGGAGAGTGAAAGAAATGAGGTTCTGAGTTACTATCACAGTAGACAATATGGGGTTAGAGGTCTAACCATTGTAAGCTAGTAGTGTCATGCATGGAGGGGGATCCTAGTGCAATGATAGACCACATGGGTTGCATGGAAGAGGTCCCAAGGGTCTATGTTTGAAAGGTTCTCAGACCAGGTCCTTGAAGGAGGTCTATGACAGTCCACTTCCCTTCCCTTTGAGGTAAACATTTCCTCCGGCTTTTTCAGTTTGTGTCCCTTCACTGACTGAGCAGCCCTGGTAAAGTGTAATCTTCTTTTTACAGTAGCTTTAGCAGCCCCACCCTGTGTCAATAATATGTAATGGCTATATACTCAGCCCAGCACCTGAGGGAAGGGTTAGGTCTTCCTTTAGCTTAAATGACAGAAAATGTCACTTGAGACAGTTTTAAAATTCAAAAATAACAGTTTTTTTTTTATTAGCATCAAGGGGAAAGGTCAGGTGAAGTCAGGGATTGAAAATACTGAGGTAAAATAGTATAAGCACAAACACTTACTCTTATGTATCAAGCTACTGAGAGTTTCGTGAATTATTCACAGTTACTATGGTTATTTATTTATTTATTTATTTATTTATTTATTTATTTTTACCCCGCCCTCTCCACCAAGATGGTTTGGTTCCTGGGTTTTTTCAAACCACACCAGCACACTTTATTTGTATAATAGCAGACTCTTTTGGTGCCCAGAGGGCTGGTACGTTCTTCCCAATACCCAAACCCCTTCTCTTGGAACACCAGTTTAATTCATTTTCAATCCGCTTTCAATGCACTTTCAAATTGGATTTTTACTGTGTGAACTGGCAAAATCCAATTTGAAAGTGCATTGAAAGTGGATTGAAAGTGGATTATTTAGTGTGCGTGACTGCAGCCTAGGTCTCTCCACACAGTGTTTAACCACACCAGACCAGGGATCTCTGTACCCTTCAGAGCTATCACCCTGTTCAACTGGGTAGGGGGCCTTCTTCTTCTCTCCCTAGAAGTTTTATCCCTTTCCCTTGGCCTGAATGGGAATCTCAGACCCCTGCCACACGGCAGGGAAAAAACGGGGCAAAGCGCAGCTTTTAAAAGCCGCACCAAAAAAGAAACGCCGTGGCGGGATCCCACGGATCCCGTTAGCCGCGTGCCATTGCTCCCTGGCACGATCAGATGCCGGGGAGGAAGATACAAGTGGGAGGGGGAGGCTGCCAAACAGCAGGGGCCGGGGATGCAGCGGCGAAAAGACACACCGCCGATCCCACGCCCAGGATGATGCGGCCCAAACGGATGAACCACCGAAGGTAGGTGGTTCATTTTTGCCGCGCATTATCGGGGGAAGGGCCGGATCGGAGACGGGAGCGCAATGCCAGGCAGATGTTGGCGTCAGATCGCTCCCGTTTGCCGCGCTTCCAATCCGGCCCACTCCCGGCCCAAAATGGCTCGTATGAACAGGGCCTCAGTTCACTTCCCAAACCTCCTAGTCCTAGTCAATTTTTGCCCAGTTCTCCTGTCTGTGTTGAACTGCTCTCACCTAAGGCTGAAATTAGACTCTTTCCGTTCAGAATTCAGACTTTCTCCTCAGCATCCAGCTCTGTCAAGACTCTGTCATTCAAGGTTCTCCGGCTCTGTGAAGAATTAACCATTCACAGCCCTAGGGTTGCCAAGTGAATTTTACTCACCTGTGGGGGAGCCTTGCTGCGCTCCGGGAGCCATCTCTCGTCGTACGTGCACATCCCACCAGCACATCACCAGAAGTGACGTTGATCACATTGAGGGCGTGGCCCCGATAGTTGGAGGGAAAACTCTTCGACGATCGGGGCCATGCCCCCAATGTGATCGATGTGGTTGTGTCAACTCTGGTGACGCAGCCACGCTGCGTTTCGGGGGGTGGAGTTCCCCCCGGGGCCCAATTCCGCGGCAGTGGAAATCGGGCCTCCAAAGCGGGGGTTTACCCGCCCCCTGCCCCCACTTGGCAGCCCTACACAGCCCTGTAATTATGTACAGTACTTTTAAACCTCTTAAAAGGCACAGTCTGTCACAGGGCCCTAGTGGCTAAAATGAACAGTAATGGCCTATGTGGACTAATGGTCTGAATTGTATAGAGCATATTAGTGTGTGTTTACTGGGGATGTTTATTTTATAACATTTGTTGATTGGCCATTCTAGTAACATGCTTGTTACTTTTTTTAGAAACTCTCTGTCCCTTCTTGGGCTATTTGGATCCAGAGGTATTTTACCTAATGCCAAACCTGAAGCCAGTTTTTGGAGTTTCTCCTTGGGCAAAAGATCTGAACAAGTAGTTAAGTTGTTTGGCTTAGTACAGTTGTAGACCACCTTTCCTCCAAGAAGCTCAAGGTGCATACATGGCTCTTCTTTCCTCTGTTTTATGCTCACACAACCACCCTGTAAGGCATGTTAGGCTGCTAGAGAATGGCTGACCGAAGGTTTCCAACAAGGTCTATGATTGTGTCTTGGTAGGAACCTGCATCTCCCAAGCCATGGTCTGCTGCACTCCAATCAAATTTAGATTGTACACCCTCAGTGTACAGGGCTTTGGTTGTCGTGGTCGTCGTCGTTATGTCACTCTCTAAAGCAAATGTTTCTGAATTGCTACATGATCGGAATTTCCCACAGAACGTAGTGTTCTGGTTCCAAGTTGTCCATGTCATAGAGCCAAAACTGCTTATATATTTGCTTTGCCAATATTTCATTGGTGTGTCCCATAGAGCCAGTTTTGTGTAGTAATTAGGAGCGCAGACTCTGATCTGGGAGAACCGGTTTTGATTCTCCATTCTTCCACATGCAGCTGCTGGTGTGACTTTGGGTCAATTACAAGTTCTTTCTGAGCTGTTCTCTCAGGAACAGTTCTCAAAAGAGCTCTCTCAGCCCCATCTACCTCACAAGGTGTCTGTTGTGGGGAGGGGAAGGGAAAGGAGATTGTAAGCCACTCTGAGACTCCTTCGTGTAGTGATCTCCTCCTCCTCCTCCTCCTCCTCCTCCTCCTCTTCCTCTAATTTGTATCCTAAGTTTTCATTGTCTGGAGCAAATCTACAAAAAACAAATGTCACAGAAGTTAACCAATGTGATTGGTAGGATATGGCAATGTAACAAAACTAGATAAATGAACACATGCTTAAATCAGACTACTGATCTATCAAGGTCAGTACTGTTCAGACTAGTAGTAGCTCTCCAGGGTGTTAGGTGGAGGTCTTACACACCACCTACTCCCTGATCCTTTTAAATGGCAATGCCAGAGATTAAACTTGGGCCTTTCTGAGTGCGAATCAGAAGCTCTACCGCTGAACTACCCCTCTCCCATTCCAGTTCAGAATGGACATTAATTCAGCCCTACATGAATTTCAAGGCCACTCAATGCGTTTGCAAATAGATGGTGATCATACATGCATCAGCTATGTGACATAAGAAACACAGGCACACAAATGCATCCCAGGGTCATTGTTCTTCCCGAAATCAAATTAAGTCACAGTGACAAGTTCTGTGCAGGAGCCAGGGAATCAAATGGGCTTGCTATTTTTAGCATTCCGAAGGCAGGTGACACCTACTCCGAGGAGAGTGTGACCTCTCTTTCACTGGTGAAATGTGAAATTACAATTCCTGAAAGCAATGAATCTCTAACTGTAATCCCCCGTAAGCAGTGCTGTGACCAATCGCCTGTTCTGTATGCAGCACAAGAGAGTTATATGCAGCTGCTCTCTTTCTCTCTGTACATGGCGCTTGATTTAAGGAACCTCATGGGGATGGAGAAGAGCCCAATTAAAAAAAGGGGTGGGGAGGATTAGTGGTATTAATGTCATATGGGGGGGAGCACAATTTTACCTGCTGTCCTAGCCATGCCAGGAGACAAAATTAACGACTCTTATAAACTGTCAGGGTTTCTCCCTAAACCTTCCTGGGTTAAATAAGTTCAGAGCTTCCTAGTCTATGGGATGGGAGGGGATGGCCTGTGTGGCTCGTGGTGTTCACAGTGCCTATTGCAGCCCACCAGCATTGTGGCTGCCCACCTGCTTGGCAACCTGAAGTCCCGGGTGTGCAGCAAACAGGAGGTGTCCTCTGAGCCCTTGTTGGGTTCATCATCCCTGCCTTGTACCTTCTGTGCTGATTTGACATGACACAGAAAGGGCGGTGATTCCTGTCTTCCACGGCTGGAAAGTTGATCAGCAGCTCCAGGCATCTGTCTCTTCTCCCAGTCAGGAGCCTGGGCTTTGGGAATTAATGAATCAATTAATTCCGTTGATAACCCACACCCTCGCTGCTGCATACACAACCTAGCATTGAAACTTGAACACAGACAATAAAACCGATAAATACAAATAAATGCAATAAGCAGATTCTTTTTTTTTTTTTTTTTTTTTCCCAGTTCCTCCCCTCCCTCCAATGGCTTCCCACAATGCTTCCACCCCTGCTCCAAATTACTTCGTATCATCAACAATATCAGTTTTTCATCATTACAATCTAAAGATAACATCGTTTGACTTAATATTGATCTAAACATATTAAGTTTTGTTTCACATCCCAGTTCTTTTCCAGATAAATTTTAAAATCATTCCATTCTCCAAAAAACTCATCGTCTTCTTTGTTATTCAGTTTTTTTGTAATCTTATCCATTTGTGCCATGAACAGAACTTTTTGTATCCATTCTTCAACCTCTGGTACCTTTTCCGTCTTCCAAAACTGAGCATAAATCACTCTCGCTGTCACTATCAGGTACCAGAGTAAAGTCTTTTTAGTCGTATTGACTTCTTCCATTTTGAGTCCCAAAAGCAGAATTTCCGGTGCTTTTTTAAAAGAACATTTCAGTATTTTTTGCATTTCATTGTGGACTTTTGTCCAAAAGTCTACAGCTTTCTCACAAGTCCACCACATATGATAAAATGAGCCCTCATGCCTCTTACATTTCCAACATTTGTTTGACATATTTTGATTCATATTTGCAATCTTCTTAGGTGTCATGTACCACCTATACATCATCTTATAACAATTTTCTTTAACATTAGTACATGTCGAGATCTTAATAGAATTTTTCCACAAATATTCCCAGGTTTCCATAGCCACTTCCTTATTCATATTAATAGCCCATTTTAACATTTGTTCTTTAACAGTTTCATCTTCAGTATACCATTTTAACAACACCTTATACATTTTAGAAATATTTTTTCCTCCTCCACTCTCCCATACCTTTTCAATTTCATTTTTTTCCTCTCTAAAACCATAGTTTTTTTTGTCAGATCTAAAAAGATCATAAATCTGCATATATTTCAACCACTCATATTCATATTCAATTTCATTCTGCTTTTTCATTACCCACTCTGTTCCCTCTTTTTTAATTAAATCTCTATATGGCAACCAGTCTCTACCTCGCTGTCTTGAGTAAGATATCAACACTTCTACTGGTACAATCCACAATGGTCTTAAGTCACTCTGGTACTTCTTATATCTTGTCCATACCATATACAAAGCTTTTCTCACCAAGTGAAGTTTAAAAAAACTGTCCATTTTTATCTTGTCATACCATAAATATGCATGCCAGCCAAATCTACAATCATGCCCTTCCAACCCCAACAATCTGTCATTTTCAAGCTTCACCCATTGATCCATCCATGTTAGACAAACCGCTTCATAATATAGTCTAAGATTTGGCATTTGTAGACCTCCTCTTTCTTTGGCATCACAAAGTATTTTCATTTTGATCCTTGGTTTCTTGCCTGCCCAAACAAATTTTGACAACTCTTGTTGCCACTTGGCCAACAAATCCGTTTTATGCAGAATTGGTATTGTTTGGAACAGGAACATCAAACGTGGTAGGACATTCATTTTTATAACTGATATTCTTCCCATCAGTGATAAGTTCATTTTATCCCATTTCTTAAAATCTTGAGTCAGCTTAGTCCATAATTTCTCATAATTATTCTTATATAGGTCTATATTTTTTGCCGTTAATTCAATTCCAAGGTATTTTGTTTTTTTAACTACTTCACATTGTACCAGTTCTTGTAGTTCCACTTGTTTTTGTTTGATCATGTTTTTACATATAAGTTTTGTTTTATTCTTATTTACGTAAAAGCCGGCCAATTCTCCAAACTCCTTTATTTTTTGAAAAAGCAATGTCAATTTTTCTGTTGGGTTTTCCACCATAAACATTACATCGTCTGCAAATGCTCGATATTTGTATTGGTGTCCTTTATGTGTCAAGCCCTTTATTTCTTGATCGTACTGTATTTTTTGTAAAAGTATTTCCAATACCCAGATAAATAATAACGGTGATAACGGACAACCTTGCCTTGTTCCTTTCTGTACTTTGAAGTTATCTGTCAGTTCTTTATTCACATTTATTTTAGCTCTTTGTTCAGAATAGATAGCTTCAATACAATTTCTAAAATGTTGTCCCGCTTCAATCTTTTCCATCATCTGGTGCATAAAATTCCAATTAAGATTGTCAAAAGCTTTTTCTGCATCAACAAACAGAAAAGCTACTTCTTTTTCTGGGTGCTTTTCATAATATTCAATTGCGTCCATTACTATTCTTACATTGTCTCTAATCTGCCTTTTGGGTAAAAAGCCCGCTTGATCTTCAGAAATTACCGTTTGTAAATAGTTTTTCACCCTTTCTGCAATAATTTTTGCAAAGATTTTATAATCGTTGTTCAAAAGAGATATTGGCCTGTAGTTCTTTACATTTGTTGAATCTTGTCCTTCCTTTGGAATCAAAGAAATAATTGCTTCTTTCCATGAGTCCGGCACCTTTTTGTTTTCTCTTATTTCGTTGGTTAAAGCTTCCAGGACCGGGGAAATTTCTTCTTTCATCTTTTTGTAGAATTTCGCTGTAAATCCGTCCGGCCCAGGCGCCTTCCCCAACTTTGTCTCTTCTATTGCCTTCATCACTTCTTCTTTTTGAATTGGACCATTTAATAAATCTTTGTATTCCTTACTTATTTTTGGTAGTGGAATCTCCTTTAAATATGTTTTAATCTTCTCAAGATCAACTCTAGTTGTTTGGAATAGTTTAGCATAATACTTGAAGAAACATCTCTTTATTCCATTAGGATCAACGAACTCTTTTCCATCTTCTATTATTTTGGTTATCATTCTTCTCTCTCTTCTAGCCTTAAGTTGCCAAGCTAAGTATTTTCCCGGTTTGTTCGCCCCTTCAAAAGATTTCTGTTGTAACTTCTTTAAATTCCAATACATTTCCTGATTCCAAGTCTCATTCAGTTGTTCCTTCAGCAACTTTAATTCTTTAATAATTTGCTTTTTTCCAGGCTTCTTTTTTAATTCCTTTTCTTTCTGAGCAATTTTTTCTAACACTTCTGTTTGTTTTTGAAGTTTTTCCTTTTTTTGCTTCACGTTTTGCGAGATGAGAATTCCTCTCATCACCGCTTTATAAGCATCCCATACAATCTGTATCGGTGTTTCTTTATTTAAATTTTGTTGAAAGAATTGTTTCGTTTCTTCCTTTAACATCTCAATTACCGTTTTCTTATCCAACAAGTCTTCATTAATCCTCCACAGAAAGGGTTTTTTCCTTTCTGTGGAACTCCATACCACCGGATTGTGATCTGAATTACATCTTGGCAAAATTTCAGTCTTATGTGTTTTCATTGATAATTCTTCAGACATCCAAATCATATCAATTCTGGAAAAAGAGCAATGTCTATTGGAATAAAAAGTAAAGTCTTTCTGCATCGGGTTCCATTTCCTCCAAACATCTTCTAATTTTTCTTGCTTAACTAATTCAAAAAAATTCTTTGGCAATTTTCCGCTGAATTCGTTGTCCTTTTGTGGTTTTCTGTCTAGACGATCTATTGTCCCATTAAAGTCTCCGGCCATAATAACTTGCTCATAAGTCAATTGTTGTAATTGGTCAGTTATATCCTTAAAAAATTTTTCCTTTGCTCCATTGGGTGCGTACACGTTGATCAACAATGTTTTTTTCTGCTGAATCATTAATTCCACACCCACGTATCTGCCATCTATGTCCTTAAAAATTTCTGTAGGTTGTAACTCCTTCTTCACATATGTCACAACTCCTTTTTTCTTGTTTGAGGCCGCAGAACAAAATTCAATTCCAAATAAAGCATTCTTTAAATATTTTATATCCTGTTTTCTAATATGTGTTTCTTGCAAGCATATCACGTTGCATTTCTGTTTCTGTATCCAATGATTGATTCTTTTCCTCTTGTTTGGTGAATTTAATCCATTAACATTCCATGACAACAATTTGTACTCCATTATGCGTTTTATTTTAAAGTTCTCCAAAGACGTCCGCATTGTCCGCCTTAAATTTATAAAAGTCCATCATCGATCTGATCTGAATCCTCCCACCTTGATACGTAAAGGATAAACCTTGTGGAATCTCCCATCTATATCTGATGCTCAAAGCTCTGAGTTTGTCCGCCAAGGATTTATACCTTTTCCTGTCTTGCAGTATTGTTCTTGGGAGTTCTCTCATCACCATAATTTTGTTTCCCTCTATTACAAAAGGGACGTTGAATTGCTTCTTGAATATCTCCTCTGTTATTGATCTTGTTACAAATTGTACAATTACATCCCTTGGTAAATTCTTCTTTTCTGCAATTCTGGAGTTCACTCTATAAATCAAATCAAAGTCTGAGTCCATTGACCCTTCCTCCTCGCCCAGAAAAGCCGTTATCACTTCCATCATTTTTTCTTTTAAGTTCTCATTCTCTGTTTCCTTAATGCCTCTGAATCTCAGATGAGTCTGCATCCTTCTGAACTCCATCATTGTCTCTGATCTTGTAATTTGTTGAGTCAAAGAATCTTGTTTCTCTTCTATTTTTTGTATCTTCTCCTCTGTCTCTGTAGTCTTGGTTGCATTTGCTTGAACATCCTTCTTAACTCCTTCCATTTCTTGCTTGATTGAAGTTATTTCTGTAGTAACCAATTCCTTCAATGCTGTTATGTTCTTCTCTTGGACTTCTTCTAGATGTTTCAGATGAATCTGAGTTTGCTTCTCCAGTTGGTCCCCCAATGTTTTTTCTATCTGCTCCCCCATGGCTTGTATTGCCTCTGTCATTCTCTTCTCCATTGCTTCCATGGAGGCTTGCATCTCTTTTTTCTCTCTTTTCCTTGTCATTTTGGGGGTTGAAGTAGATCCAATCCTAGGTCTCACAACCGGTTTAAGTTCTGGGTCTGAGTCGGCTCTTTTCTTGCCTCTCCTGGTCTCCGTCTTGGCGATTTCTTTCCAATTCACAGATTCGCAAAATAAAGCACTCTTCTAGATGATAAGATTTAGTCCTCCATGCCTCTCTGTTTACGCTTTCCAAAGACCCTTAGAAATATATTAAAAAAGCAAATTTAGTTGAAGTCCTCCTCAAAATGTCGGGCGCAACTTCTCTATGGTAATTTCATGTAGAGTAGGTCAGATTGGTATTTTGCAGGCCCTTCCTTCCGCATAAAACTCACTTCCGGTCCGGCACCTTTAAAAGTTCCACTGTCTTCCTTTCGCTAATGCCCGTCTAGGAATTCAACTTCCTGGATGTTTCACACGGACCTCTTTCTTTGTAACACCAGCCTGCTCTTCCCACGCTATTGTTCGTGAGTTTCGATTTTACAGTTGCGCACACGGCTCAATCTTCACCACAGGAATGTTAAACAATAAGCGTTTTTACAGTTTTTATAGGCTTCAATCAACTTTTTTCTCTCCGGAATCGGATTTCTGGGATTTACTATTCATTTTCCGCTCAACCGCTTAATTCAAATTGACTCCAAACTCAGTTCAGGTAAGCGGCACGTTTTTGTTATCTAGCACGTTCAAAACGGGTTTCGCATTGCTTCTTTTAACTCACAGTTGTTGTCCTTCTTCAAAGAGGTCTGCTGACGAAGAATTTATGCCGGTAATCCGGCTCGATCGGCCACTATAGAGTTGCTTGGCACTTGCCTTCTTCGTGGGAGGAGGTCAAAGCCCAATTCAGCTTCTTCCGAAGCTGGATTACGCCAACCTCACACTCCCTCTAGGGCGCTGCTGCCTGCTTGTCCCCCCCCCTCGCTGGGGAGTGATGCGTTGGGCTGTGTATTGCCCAAACTGTCGAAAGTGGCCGTCGCTCGCTTCGCACGATCGCGAAACGCTTCAGTCCTCCATCTTAGCCAGACCGGAAGCCGCAATAAGCAGATTCTAATTAAAAATGCAACTAGTCATCAGCTCTGCAATGAATCTGGGCAGCCCACCAGCTCACCCATTCTCACAGTTAATGAAAATGCCACACAAAGAAAGGCAGCTTTCCATGTTAGAAGACACATTTAAAGTTAAAGTTGCTTTCTTTCCATCTCCCCCCATCTATTTTCTTTCTTTCCATTTTATTTCTTTCCACCTTTCTTTGTCTCTTTCTCTCTTCTTTCCTTCCTTCCCCCTCCCTCCCCCAGCTATTTGCTTTCTTTGTTTCTCTCTCTCACTCTCTCTTTCTTCCTATCTCTTTCATTCTTTCTTTCCACCCCTCTCTCTCTTAGACAAATACGTATTATTAGCAAATGAATAAATATCATGGGACAAACAAATATCATTATCAATATCTGCTTTTATCTCTTTTGCTTTTATTTTTGGCAGTCTCGTTTAATAATAATAAAAAGCAAATGTGAATTTTTCCCAATAAAAACGTGCATAATATTTGTTTATGCCTTGCGGCTCTCAAACATCTGACGTTTATTCTATGTGGCTCTTACGTTAAGCAAGTTTGGCCATCCCTGCTCTAGTGGATGACAAACATGCTATTTGTGGACTGGGCACCTGCAGCAGGCCCTGTGATAAAGACCAAAGTCGGCAAGGTGGGTCATAGTGCAGGAAAGTCATGGAAGAAAAAGACATGGGAGGGGCTGTGGCTCAGAGGCAGAGCAGCTGCTTGGCATGCGGAAGGTCACAGGTTCAAATGCCAGAAGGATCTGGCAGTAGTCGATGTAAAAGACCTCAGCCTGAGACCCTGGAGCGCCTCTGGGAGTCTGAGTAGACAATACTGACTTTGATGGACTGATGGTCTGATTTACAATGAAATATTTATGCTGAAAATGGTGGCCCCATTCTCTGTTTCTAGATATGCCCTGCATAACCAAATAATTCTCGTAATACATGGAACATAGATTGATATAGAAATTGATTGATATTGATATTGATTGATGTTCTTGCCTGACTAGTCTGAAGAGTTAAAAGAAAAACAGTTGTGCAGTTACATTGGGCCTTCTCTGAGGAAGACCTCGGAAACGAACATATTAACCAGAAACTTTGTTAGAATACAGATATTGGACCTTTTTGGAATATTGGACTTTATTATAATATCTTCACTAAAACTGATAATTTTGTAAAAGAGACATAGTAAAGGTAAAGGTTCCCTTGCTCGAAAGCCAGTCGAGTCCGACTCTAGGGTTGCGGTGCTCATCTCCATTTCAAAGCCGAAGAGACAGCGCTGTCCGAAGACATTTCCGTGGTCATGTGGCCGGCATGACTAAATACCAAGGCGCACGGAACTGTTACCTTCCCACCGAAGGGGTCCCTATTTATCTACTTGCAATTTCTTGCTTTCGAACTGTAAAAGAGCTTTGATTATTGATGTTCTGGATTATATGAAGACATATATTAGTGTATCGCACAGCCTTTTTGTTGTCTTGTCCCTTTAAACTTGGAGGCTGTCATTCGCTCGTCGACTTCACCTGATTTTGTGTAAGGCAGCTTCGATTTGTGCCCCGCACCTCATGACCCTTCCCCATCTTCAAAACAGTTGCCTCAAGCATCTAATTTGCATTTTTTTAAAAAAGATGGACGCTCATCATCAGGGTTCTTTTGTGTCTTGTTTCTATTTATTTTGATTTGTTCTCCCTACGTCTCCCAATAGGGACCCAAAGCAGCTTACAGAATCATTCCTCCTTCCTCCTCTTTTTATCCTTCCCAACCATCACCTTGGAAAGGCAGGATAGGAGGAGAGTGACGGGACCGGCCCAAGATCACCCAGCCAGCTTCCATGGCAGTGTGGGGATTCAAGCAGGGGTCTCCCAGATGCTCGCCTGACACTACCCAGTACACCAAGCTTGTCTAATTTTGTCTTGTGCTCAGCTTGACGGAGCACAAAGTGCGAGAGTCTGGAATAAAGGCATAGTTATTTCTGCTGAAAGTTCTGCGATGACTGCCTGTTTGATTCTGAGCACAGTTTAGGATGCAGTTGATGTGATGTCATAGCATCAGCAATGCACTAAAAACAGATCTCTATGGTAAAAATCATGGAGATCTGGGATATTCCTACACTGTCATGTAAGATCCCCCCCCCATGTTTTCTCTTGGTGCTCCATTGAGTGGCAGCATGAGTCAGAAGGATGGGAGGTTGCTGTTGCCCACTGCGGTGGGCAACCTAACAGCTCTAGATACATATGAAAGCTTGCCTGCTCTCAGGATGTCCAGACCCTCATCCCAAGCCTGTTTCTCGTGCCTCTCCTGTGATGTGACATCTGTGGCAGTTAGAAATGGCATTCTGTTGACCGTGGTGCCTCGTCCGTGGAATGCCTTCAGTTCTACTCTGTTGTCATTTAGGTGCAAGGCGAAAACATTCACTAAAGCATTTAATGGAAGTCATGTGACTCTCATCCCATCCTTTGAGTTGTCAAGATGGGTAGCCATGTTGGTCTGTCTGAAGCAGCTGAACAAAGTTTGAGTCCAGTGGCACCTTTAAGACCAAAAATGTTCTATTCTGGATATAAGATTGCATGTGCAAGCACACTTCTTCAGATATGCTGAAACAGAAGTCACCAACCATTACATATAGTTGGGTGAGGGTGTTGCCCAGAAGGGCTCATTAGAGCCAAGATGCATAAGAACATAAGAGAAGCCAATGTTGGATCAGGCCAATGGCCCATTAAGTCCAACACTCTGTCACACAGTGGCCCAAGATACCAGGTGCCACCAGAAGGTCCAGCAGTGGGGCCAGGACACTAGAAGACCTTCCACTGTTGCCTCCCCCCCCAAGCACCAAGAATATAGTGCATCATCGCCCCAGACATAGGAACATAATATGCCAATGTTGGATCAGGCCAATGGCCCATCCAGTCCAACACTCTGTCACACAGTGGCCAAAAATACCAGGTATCATCAGGAGGTCCAGCAATGGGGCCGGGACACTAGAAGCCCTCCCACTGTTTCCCCCCAAAGCACCAAGAATATAGTGCATCATTGCCCCAGACATAAGAGAAGCCAATGTTGGATCAGGCCAACAGCCCATCCAGTCCAACACTCTGTCACACAGTGGCCAAAAATACCAGGTGCCATCAGGAGGTCCACCAGTGGGGCCAGGACACTGCAAGCTCTCTCACTGTTACCCCCCCACCCCAAGCACCAAGAACACAGAGCATCACTTGCCCCAGCCTGAGAGTTCCTATCTATACCTTGTGGCTAATAGCCACTGATGGACCTCTGCTCCATATGGTTATCTAATTCCCTCTTGAAGTAACTGAGCAATAGATACAGCTACAGTTAGAGTGAGGCAGTTTGTAAGACCTGTCCAAGATACAAGATAGATGGACTCCCATTCTAGCTGTATCTGAAGGAGTGAGCAGTGACTCACGAAAGCTCCTCCCCTGCCACAAATCTTGTTCGTCTTTAAGGTGCTGCTGGACTCTTGCACTTTTCTACTGTCAGAGTTTTCAGTTTCCCTCCCAAGGCTCATACCCTGCCAGAGTGTTGTTCGTATGACTTGTAATTAAGATGGTTTTAGGCTATTCTAAACTGAGAATGTGGGGTTTGTGCCCTGTATTGTTTTATTGTGAGTTTAATTTGTTTTCAGTTTTTAAAAAACTTCAACCAGGTCTTTGGATAGGTGGCATTCAAATTTTTCATATACATGACCAGTGCTTGTGTATTTGTAAGCACAGGCTTTTGCCCGCCCCCCCAAATCCTTGGATGGAGTCATGAGGGTGAGGGGAGCCTATTGGGGCTCACCACAGGAGCACTGACCTATCAGAGATGGCTGGCTGGCCAAGTCTGGCAGTGGCAGCCATTCCCTGACTATCCTAGCCAGGGACCTTGAGGCCTAGTAGTCATGGGCAGGAATGTGCTCCTCCGTCTCCTCTATGCACTTAGAGTGTGGGCTGGGATGAGTGGGATCTAGAAGGATTCCAGACCTGGCTTTGAGCCGGGGTGGGTTTGCCCAGTTAATAAGCCTGCTTTGCAGGCACAATGCAACCAGTGCTTAAACGGTATAAATGATGGGGATCAGCTTATGTGTAGATAAATTCCCTGTTTAACCCATAACTTGTGTTGTGTTTCATTTGAGGGGTGGGCGGGCAAATGTCTGCAGATAAATCTAGTGGTTTTTGTTTCAAAGGCACAGTCCCAAAGACTTAAGGACAAGTTTCTCTTTGGAAGGGGAGGCAGCAATTTCAGGAATTACCCATTTGAATCCTTGGTGCCCAGCTGGCATTTACTGCACAACCATTTGCACATGGGGCACACGTATCCCTTACTAATATATTTTGAAATACAAAAGCTTAATGCAGATATAAGGGTTACAACTAAGAAAAAAAAATCAGCTATTGTCATGGTTTAGCTCTGTTTCTGAGGATAAGTCAAGTGTAAAGATATTTTAAGCAAACATTTGTTTTGTTTCGTTTTGTTCTGTAATTTATTCATGAAACGGTGAGTACAGGAACGGAAGCTATCTTTTTTTTAAAAAAAGAGATAAGTCTTCTCTTGTTGACTTATATAATTCTTTTCTACTGCTGCATCACAGCATAAGTTTCTGGTCTGGGCTGCAATTCACATCACCACTAAGTACTAAAAGCAATAACATTTTATGTGTAACATAAAACTTTTATGAACAAGTAAATTATCGGTCTCTTCACTGTGCATTTCTTTCAGTACCGGCATGATTTGAATACTTGGCCTGATTCCCTTAAAACTGTATACTGGAGTGAACTATAAATCTTGAATAGGCTGCATTCTTTAAAGGAAGAAAATGCAACTGAAAAAGCTGGTTCTCCATCATACAATGCGAACACATTTGGGAAAGTTCATTTTAGAAGTTATGCTTGTGTTTTGAAATATATAAGACCCTGAACTTTAAATGCTTAGATAGATGCTGCATGGATCCAAAACAGTGACCAAGGAGCCACCAAAGTAGATGCTAGGTGGCTAGAGGGGAAAAAAATATAGCATACAGGTGATTAATGCTGCCTCTAAGCTGTGGAGTCTTGTGAGCAAACATTCTACTTTGTGAGATACTGAGATTAAAGTTGTGAGTGAGCGATGTGGCTACTGCACAAACTAGTTTGCTCTAGAACAATCAGGGGTCATTTTGTAGAAAAAGAGGTGCAGGAGCTCATTAGCATGACTTATTAGCATCACTTATATGCATATGCCACACCCACTGACATCACTGGAAGTGTGTCAGAAGGCAACACCCACCACTCAGGCTCCACTGGACTGTTTTGGATTGCTAACTATTGGGGCGGGGGAACGTGCAGATCTGCCCTCACAGAGGAGGGAGAGCTTGTACCTGAAAGGGGGGGCTCTGCAACTTACCTGGCTGCTTCTTGCTCCTCGTGGCCCGACTGAGGGCTGCTGGGAGCAGGGGGTGGGGCTTGTTGCATGTGCCCACCTCCTGGGCTCCTTACTGCTGGAGCTCCGCTCCTGTGCGCTCCCACAGGAAATGACCCCTGAGAACAATTCTTCCTGAGCTAAGGCAAAAATGTGTGATCTGGAGGCTAAAAAACTGTGAGGTAGCTCACATTAACTCAGCTTAGAGGGAACACTGATTACCTGTCAGATTTGACCAGCTTGAAGTGAGACCAGGCCCCTTCTCCAAATTTGCCAGGAGTTGCAGAGAACCGGGAGGCAGGAGGGCCTCCTATCCCACTCCAGCTTCTCTGGTTCACACGGAACACTTGAGGGAAGAAAGGAGTCAGTTCTTCCTGGTGCTGAGAGATAGTCAGAAATAATGAGAGAGGTTTGTGCTGTCTTCTCTGTCCTTCTAAATAATCTGCATTTGCTGTAGGGCTTGAGTGAGATGTAGGGTCAACAAAAATCACAAATATGTACTAAGGTAGATAATTTGTACCACATATTTGTCCTCAGTGGCAACCCAAAGCAGTGTAAACCATTTTTTAGAAATTATATTACTTCACTTATATCCCACGTTTCATCCCAGTAAGGAACCAAAGTGGCTTACAACAGTCTTCCCCTCCCCCTCCATTGTAGCAGCCCTGTGAGGTTGTTTAGGCCGAGAACATGTGTCAGGTTCAAGCTCGCCCAATGAGCTTCCATGGCAGAGTGAGGGAGCCATGTTGGTTTGACCCAGCAGAGCAAAGTCGGAGTCCAGTGGCACCTTGAAGACCAACAAAGTTTTCGTCAAGGTATAGGGTTTTTTTGTGTGCACGCACACTTCCTCAGATACAGCGAAGCAGAATTTCCTCAACCATTACATATAGAAAGAGGAGGTGGGGGGGGCTAGCTGCCATGAAGGGCCACCCAGAATCAACATGCACAGGTAACTGGACAATTATAGCGAAGTTTTGAATCCAGTGGCACCTTGAAGACCAACAAAGTTTTAGTCAAGGTATAGGGTTTTTTTTTTGTGTGTGCACACTTCCTCCGATGTGAATAAAATTTAGTTGGTCTTCAAGGTGCCACTGGACTCCAACTTTGTTCTCCTGTGAGGTAGAGACAGTGTTAAGGAATGAGATTGATATTTTTGCTTTATGAACTATATTTGCTGCCACACACACAATGGACTGTGCACACACACACAGGCTCAGAAAGCTGTACAAACCACCTGCTGTGATGCTATTTATTTATTTATTTTATATTTATACATTCAATTTATAGCCCACACTCCCCACGGTGCGGGCTCAGGGCGGCTCACAAATAGGCATGAGCCGACATATAAAACAAATTAAAACCATATAAGATCATGACTACATATTACATCACAATAAGTGCTCTAGCTGTTCCAGTCCGATCATCCACAAAGATGACATTACAAGATGGTACATCTACTCAATACTCTTAGTTCCACGCGACACTGTCGTGCTCTCTTCCCAGGGCCAGACTGATGGTAACATAACGATGGTACAGTACTTGAAAGCCTGGCGGAAGAGCTCCGTCTTACTGGCCCTGCGGAACTGCACAAGGTCCCTTAGGGCCCAGATCTCATCCGGAAGCTTGTTCCACCAGGCAGGAGCCGCCACCGAAAAAGCTCTGGCCCTGATAGCAGCCAGCCTGACCTCCTTGGGGCCTGGCGTCATCAGGAGATGTTGTGTCCTTCACATAGAAGGTGCATGCACAAGCATTACATGTGAATGAGGTTTCAGCTACACAGCTACCAGCCTGGTGAGGAAGCACACATCTCCATTATTGCCAGCAAAAGAACAACTTGAGAAGGAGTAGCCCCCATTGCTGAATTGTTGACAGTCACGTATGCCACATCTCTGCTTTGTTTTACATTGGCATTTCCTGCCCCATGGACCTTTGATGACCAGAGGAATGGCCAAGCTTCATCTGCACTTCAAGGGAGCACCCTGACACCAAGTTTTCACACTTGCCCAGATGCCATCCTTTGAGTTAGGTCTTAGGTCACAATATTGTCCCACCCTCTAGGTAGCCACCCCTCACTACACGCAACCAATAGGACTGTTTCTGGGATGGACTAACAGGTAGGTGGGTCAAGAGGTTGGCACAGTTGCCACCCACCCAAAAGACCACCTATAAAAGGTTGGGACCATTCAACTGGCCCTTCCTAGCTAGCATTCCCCACAACAACCCCTGTCTGCTTTATACTCCTCTTTTGTCCAGCTTGCTATACCCAAACCCTTGCCTCTTCTTTGATCTCTTGATCTGCAGTCAGGAGACCCACATGTGCTGGCTGGTTCCAGTCGTGTGTTAACTTCCCTAGAGTTCTATTTCTCCCCACCCATTCTTCATTGGAACGAACAAGCTTCAGGACAGATAAGTATCACCCCTCATCACCCCCACCTGCTAATGAAAACGTGCTTAATTTTAATACTGTATTTCAAAGGAACTTGATTGAATGTGTAAGCACATCAGTATTGTTTGTATGTGATATATTTTCTTAAGTAAAAGACATTTATTTTAACCACACCAGCCTCGACTCCTTCTCTGGTAACCCTTGGTGGGAACAGGACCTTGGTAAACATTGGTAAACCCATCTAAATTGCCAATTGCTGTAAATAAAGCAATTCGGCTAACAACAGTGACTGGCTCAAGGTCTCCATGCATCCTTTGACATTTATTTATTTACTTCCATCATTCTCCTGTCCTCCATTTTATCCTCCCAACAAGTCTGTGAGGTAGGTGAGGGTGAGAGTGTGTGACTGGCCTAAGGTCACCCAGCCACGTTCCATGGTAGAGCAGGGATTCGAACCTGGGTTTCCCAGATCCTAGTCTGACAATTTAACTACTATACTACACTGACTGTCAGATATTGTGTTATTGTTGCTGTTTTGCAGTCTTTCACAACTGGATTGGTTTGGTCACACAGGAGAATCCAAGTCTGAATTACTGGTGTAATGCACCAATAGCACAATATCCAATGATGTGTGGATGAAGCCTCGGAGTGATGTATAAGAAAGAACATGCTGAGAATTGACCAGTGAAGGAGAAATAAACAAGGTTTCCATATTCCCTTTCCTGTCAAGTTTTCTCTGCCCAAATCTTATGAGCATAGGGAATAAACTATCCTCCCAAAGTCTCTGAAAGTTTTATAAGGTGGGTTTTTTGCCTTTAGTAACTTTCCTTCCTTCCTTCCTTCCTTCCTTCCTTCCTTCCTTCCTTCCTTCGCTTCTTTTTCTCTATTCGTTCTTGTGTCCTTCCTTCCTTCCTTCCTTCCTAAAAACGTTTTTGCACATGCATTATTTTCCCACCCAAGTCTACCATGTGGGGACACTTTGGGCCAGTCACACTCTCTCAGCCTAACCTGCCCCACAGGGTTGTTGTGAGGGTAAAATGGAGAAGAAAATGATGATGTAAACTGTTTTGGGTCTCCAGTGGGGAGAAAGGTGGGGTATAAATTAATGGAATAAAAATATCGTATCTCAGTGGCATTATTTGGGCACAATTCCTTTTTCTCTCTGAGAATGCAAGTTCCCTGAATATTAGATAATGAATGTTCATTATCATGAAAGAATACATTAAAATAATAGAAAGAACTGTTAATGGGTTCAGTCTTTTGTAGGGTTGCCGGTCCTCTGCTGGTAATCCTTGGGAGCTTTTTGTGGGTGGCATGTTTTGTGGGTAACATCACGGACACCAGTGAGCAGTGTCACAGTCATGGTAGTGTCTCTTCCAGCCACTCAATGGGTGCGTTCAGACAGGGCATTTGAGCCGGTATACGAGTCGGTTAGAATCGGAGTACTTACGCACGATCACACAGCCAACATCTGCCTTCCGTCCCTAGCCGTTGCAAAAACCCTTTAAACCAGTGTATTCTTCTACTAGGTCTCCAAGTGTTGGTATCCTGAGTGCTCCGGTTCTAGCCGCATTATCCCTGTCTGATCACTCTCCGCCGGTGTAGAGCTACTTCCGTTCAGAAGCCCAAGGCTTCCGCTTGTCGGCCACCTTTTTTTTTTTTTTTTAGCCCCCCCCAGTTGCACTTGTTTGCCCCGGTGTTTGTAAAACAAACAAACAAAAAAGATGCTTAGTTCTAGACTGCGGACGAGTCCAGGACCTCACAGAGGCCCTTTTTGCTGTAAAGGTTTAAAGGGAAGTCTTCGCTTCAGGGCACGCTTTTCGGGACGGGGCGTTCTGCACCTGCACGAAAATATCAGCTCTGTGGATGGCTGCCAATGCGCATGTGCAAAATGTAAAAAAAAAAGTTAAAAACCTGCCGCGCGTCGGTAGTGTGAGCAAGCATACCACGATGTGCTCCGCAGTCAGGAGGTGAGTGTGATTGCGTTTCTTCCGGATCAAACTGCTCTGGTTCCAACCGGAGCAGTTTATGCCGGCTTAAATGGCCCATCTGAACATACCCAATGAGAAGTGACATCATGGCATCTTCACCAATGCCCCACCCTTTCCCCTCCTACTGCTCCACAGAGTGAGGGTAAGACCCAGAGTCTAGGTGCTGGAAATTGCCGCGGCAGGTAGCCTGGCAGTCCTAGTCCACTGTCTACTGTAAGGTTGAACTTGTGTTCTCTTTTGAAGCGACATTCAAGGGGCAACTGACTGCAAGAACATGAGAGCGGCCCCGCTGGGTCAAACCAGTGGTCCATCTACTCCACTAGCCTGTTTCATGTAGCGGCTGACCTTATTGAGTCAGGTTCTTCTGATCACCACGTAACTCATACATTTTGATTTCTCCCCCCCCCCTTTCATACACTTTATAGGCAGTTCAACTTTCCTTAATAAAATGCTTTGGTTTCATAAACCTTTAGTTAAAACTGTCTGAGATTTCCGGCGACTGGTAAATCCTGTTGTAGGATCAAATTCAGTTCCGCGGCATACTATTTTTTCTTAGGTTCATCGTGTCGCTTCATTGATATGCCTTTCCTGACATTTACGGAGAGGGGGAAAGAATCCATTGAAATAAAATGTATTTCTGGAAAGGTTGCACAAAGAGAGGGGGAGGGAATGAGAGAGAGAGAGAGAGAAATCTGGAATGTCAAAACTGCAAACTGGAATATCAAGAGGAAAAAAAAACGATGCCTGCGAACCCAAGGCCTTGAAGCACTTTCTCTGCAAAACTGTGTTAAGATCAGAAGCTCAAGGGGGAACATGCAGTTCTTGCTTCCAACAAGAACCTTCTGTATCACAACTAAAAGTTCTTCAAGGGGTTACAGATAAACATCATTCAAGGAAGAAAATGCAGTTACCATGAAGACACGGGTGACTTTTAGAGGCTTTCTCCCCGAGTGCAATTATTTTATACGCAAGATTTTCACTTAGATTTTATACCTTTAGAAATATTAACAAGCGGGTGACATTTTGTAAAATATTAAATGGCTTGGGAATAAGAATAATTCTTGAAAAGGAAAAAAAAATCCCTCCCCTTGAAAGGGGATAAAGTCTTGTTGCTGTGCCAGGACCTGTCTGCTAACATTGATACAGGATATGAACTGGAGGCCCCTTGGCCATCCTCTGGTCAGTGGCTGGACCGATTCAGCCTGTTCTTACGGACTGGGGTTGACAGGATCCTGGATCCTGTGAAGCCTGCCACTTGCCTCTTGGACCAATGCCCACCATGGCTGATAAAAGCTAGCAATGATGGAATGTGGGTTCCCCTGGTGGACATTGTAAATCTGTCCCGGAGATCAGGGGTCATCCCAGAGAGGTTAAAAGAGGCACTGGTTAGGTAAAGGTAAAGGTTCCCTTGCTCAAAAGTAAGTTGAATCCGACTCTAGGGTTGCGGTGCTCATTTCCGTTTCCAAGCCAAAGAGCCAGCGCTGTCCGAAGACGTTTCCATGGTCATGTGGCCGGCATGACTAAACGCCAAGGTGCACGGAACGCTGTTACCTTCCCACTGAAGTGGTACTTATTTATCTACTTGCAATTTCTTGCTTTCGAACTGCTAGATTGGCAGGAGCTGGGACCAGAGATGGGAGCTCACGCCCTCATGCGGCACACTTGGGTCTTGAACTGCTGAACTACTGACCTTCCACAGTCTGCAGTTCAGCGTCTTAACCACTTGAGCCACCGCAGCTCCTTAGGCACTGGTTAGACCACTCTTAAAGAAACCATCTCTAGATCTATCCAACTACCGCCCGGTAGTCAAGAGAGTGGTAGGAGAACAGCTCCAGGTTTCCCTGGATGACACCTTGGCCCTGCATTCCTCCCCTTCCCAGTTTCCACCCTGGCCATGGGTCGGAGATGGCACTGGTTGCTCTCACAGATAACCTTCACAAACAGCTGGATCAAGGCAGGTCAGTGCTGCTGATATTCCTTGGTTTGTCAGCAGTGTTTGACATGGTCCGTCACAATCTGTTGACTCACCACCTCATCGATGTGGGGATTCAGGGGACAGCCTAGCAATGGTTTGTCTCCTTTCTCCAAGATTGGGGACAGAGGGTAGCACTTGGGAGGGGGTCTCACCATGATACTCACTGGTATGTGGTGTCTCCCAAGGGGCATTCCTCTTCCTGATGTTATTTAACATCTTTATGTGCCCCCTTGACTAGCTGGCATGGAGCTTTGAGCTTGGGTATCACCAGTATGCTGATGACGCCCAGTTCTATCTGTTGGTGAGCAGCGATCCAAATGGTACCCCTGAAAATCTGGCCAAGAGTTTGGAGGCTGTGGTTGGTTGGTTGAAGCAGAGCCTGCTGAAATTCGATCCATTGAAGATGGAGGTCCTGTGGCTAGGCCAGGGGAATACGGAGTTGGGATGTCAGCTCCCAGCTCTTGATGGTATGCTATTGACATCTGACATCTGCATCGTCCATCAGGAGCTTGGGGGTGATACAGCTTTGAGATTGATCCTGGATATCTCCCTTTCAATGCCGTTTTACTACCTTTTCCAGGTTAAACAGTTGGTTCCCTTCCTAACCTAAACAGCACGATAAAAAGTAGAGACATCACCTTGCCAACAAAAGTCCGCATAGTCAAAGCAACGGTATTCCCAGTAGTCATGTATGGTTGCGAGAGGGACTATAAGGAAGGCCGAGCGCCGGAAAATAGATTCTTTTGAACTATGGTGCTGGAGAAGACTCTTGAGAGTCCCTTGGACTGCAAGAAGATCAAATCAGTCAATCCTAAAAGAAATCAACCCTGGTTGTTCCCTGGAAGGCCAGATAATGAAACTGAAGCTCAAATACTTTGGCCACCCAATGAGAAGGGAGCACTCACTGGAGAAGACCCTGATGCTGGGAAAGATTGAAGGTCAAAGAAGACGGGGACAGCAAAGGATGAGATGGTTAGACAGTGTCATAGATGCAAGGAACATGAAATTGAGCCAACTTCAGAGGACGGTGGAAGACAGGAAGGCCTGGCGTGATCTGGTCCATGGGGTCGCGAAGAGTCGGACTCGACTGTGTGACTGAACAACAACAAAAACCCTTCCTGTCTCCCTCTGATTTATCCACAGTGGCACATGCAACGGTCACCTCCAGGTTGGATTACTGTAACTCCCTCTATACAGGGCTTTCCTTGAGACTGACCCGGAAATCGTGACTGGTCCAGAATGCAGCTGTGTGGGTTCTGACAGGAACATCTTTCAGAGCACATATACAACCAGTGCTCTACCAGCTGCACTGGCTCCAGATTGAAGAATGGATCAAGATGAAGGTTTTGGTGCTGACTTTTAAAACCCTAAATAGTCTGGAACCAGCATATCTTTGGGACTGCCTTTCCCCAGAGTGTTACACTCTAATGACCAAAATCAGCTGGTGATACCTGGCCCAAAGACTGTCTGGCTGTCCTCAACCAGGGCCAAGGCCTTTTTTGTCCTGGCTCCAACCTGGTGGAACACTCTACCAGGAGAGATCAGGGCCCTGCAGGATTTGTTACAGTTCTACAGTGCCTATAAAACAGAGTTGTTCCACCATACGTATGGTTGAGGGCAGAGACAGGCTCCATCTTGATGGTTTCCATCTCAGATTGGCCTCCCCCCTTTCTCTCTCTCTCCTCTCCCCTCCCCCTTTGCTTCTCATCAGACAACTATGCCTTATTCTCCCCTGAGATTTTACGCTATCTTTTAGGTGTACAGTGGGTTATATTTATTTATTATGTATTTTATTGTATTTATTGTAATTATGTATTAGTCTTCAGAACTGAATGTTTTTACAAATGATGTTACCCACTCTAAACCTGGCTTCTGAGGATATAAATTCAATATTTATATTTTGAGTGCTGTTAAATGGTGCTATAGATACAATAAGGAGGTTGTGTTGACTCATTCCAAGTAGGGATGAGTGAAACCACTAAAAGCTAGCCTGAAGGATCCTGGAATGTCCTGAAGGATCCTGGAATAAGCTAATTCTGGTCTGCTGAACTTCTGGTACCAACTGGGAAATGCAGTATGAAAACACAGAATGGCTTCTGAGCATATACAGAAAGACTTACTTAGTATCATAAAGATATCCTGGACAATGCTGTACTTCACATATTGTAGTATTTCCAAAGTAGATCCAGTACCCACTGATCATTTGGTTTCTGATTCTAGTTGAGAGAGAATGGTATATGGATGGAACCAGAAACCATATTTTTTTCTGTTGGGTTCCAGTTCTGGCAGAGGTTGGCACATCCTTACCATTTTTTTTTTATATATATATTCTTTATTGGGGTTTTTCCAACTATTACCATTGAGTCTTATCCTGTGGTATACCATTTATACACAACAGTTATCTATAGGTATTCGGTGATTTTTACCACACTACGGCAGACCTATTGTTACCCAAAGTGGCAGTTTCCAGTTAGGTGGGTCAATTGGCATAGGAGACTGTGCGAAATGAGGCAATCGGAATCAAAACACCAATGTTTATGGGGATTGTCCCTGTCAGAACTCTCAAATAAACAGTTGATTTGTTCAAATTAAAGAGTCTTTTTATTCATACAGAAAATGAGGGGAAAGAAAGGTTCATTAAGCAAAACACACAGCATTCAAGAGGTAACTTGGAAAGTCAGGGAGGAGCCAGGAATAGCTTTTTGGGAATAGGGTGATATTTACCAGTTCTGGAAAAGTCCATGGAAGCAGTAGATCATGAGAGAAATGACCAGTGTTTTGTTCCGAGAAGAAGAGAAAGTAATGCTCACGAAGAAGAAGAAGAGGAGGAGGAGGAGATTGCATTTATACCCTGCCTTTCACTTGGAGTCTCAAAGTGGCATATAAGCTCCTTTCCCTTCCCCTCCTCACAACAGACACCCTGTGAGGTAGGTGGGGCTGAGAGAACTGTCCTTGAGAGAACAGCTCTGATAGAACTATGGCTTGCCCAAGATCATCCAGTAGCTGCAAGTGGAGAAGTGGGGAATCAAACCCGGTTCTCCCAGATTAGAGACCGCACACTTAACCACTACACCAGACTGGCTCTTGATTGCTCAGCACGTGCATCAAATCACTATTTTTTATTCCCCCCAAAGGACACTTGAAAACTATTTGAAACCTGTTCCTTGTTTTAGACACTTAGTCATAACAACATATATTCAATTTTGGCTTCATTTTTTAAAACAACGTGTCCTATCCTCTCTTAAGTGACAGTGAAAACAGCAAACATTTTTGTCAAATCAGTTGCTGAATTTATGTTAAAGTAACCATATTTCTACACTATAAACAATTGAGGTCATGTAATTAAAACAATGGTGAAAGGATATTGTGAATAATAGGACACTGAATGCTTAAATGTTAATGCATATCAAAAAAATTCTCCATTCCAGAACACACAATCTCCCTCTACCATGTTATGTAGCAAGGAAACGGATGGTAGTGTTTCCTAATGAAGGGATGATTTATATGCAAATGCATGACACATTGAACGGCATTGATTAATTACACTGATCTATCAGAAGTCCACATATGTTTTATTTAGTTGGAGGGAAATCTGGAGGGGGATCGAAAGGTTCAGTGCTTAATTTTTTTCCTTGACATAATATATATTATCAAAGGGTAATTAATCATGTGTGGTACCTATGAGCTCTTTCATCCTGGACTAAAGGGTTTGTTTCTGTGTGCAAAAGCCCGACAATCTGTGAGCCATCCCCAGGATATGCAATAGACATAACTTTAAGTTTGTCAAAATTTGCTTTCCTAAAGTCCAACCTATATATCTGACTAGGGCCCCGGTCACATGGAGCATTCGGCACGCTAGAGAGACGAAAGATAGGCGGATTTTCCGGGTGCGATCTCATTGCCACATCTGGGAAGCGTAGAGCTCCCGTGGCTCACCCGAGGCTTCACTCCGAAGATGTGCTGTAAAAAACTAGTACCTCCAAGCTACTAGTTTCCGGAAACCGTGGGGCAAGGGCGGGCGTCAGATCACGTTTCCGGTGTTAGCTTGTGGCATCCGGCGCCCGCCCATGTCCCGTCGCAAAAACGTTTTTTTTTTGTCAAGTCTCCATGGGTGCGCAGAAGCACCCAACAGCGCATGCAAACACTTGGGTTAAAAAACAACATCACAACCCCGGTGGCGCTGCTTCTTTGCCATGCCGCAGGAGTGAGGTATGATCGGCACCTCCCCCCAACCACAGGACATCAGCGGGACGTCAGGCGGGACGTTTGATCCGGCTGCTGTGTGGTAGTTTGCTCCGGGGCAAACAGCCACGCCTCCCCCCCGCGATATCCAACCCATGTGACCGGGGCCAGTGCATAGGCGTAAACTTCGTGGGGGCGGTGGGGCGTCAGCCCCCGCCGAAATTTTCAGGAAGGTGCTCAGCCTCCCCCGGGAGCCACCCTTGCTCCTAGCAAAGCAATACCTCTGGCCCAGCCCCAGCCCCCCCCCCCGGGAAATTGGAAAGTCTACACCCTTGGGCCAGTGTACAGCTTTTACCTCCCCCAAGACTGTAAATTCCAAAATTACATGGTCACTACCACCCAGGGTGCCCACTACTTTCACCTCATCAACCAGTTCTTCCCTGTTGGTAAGAATCAAGTCCAAGTTAGTAGATCCCTTGTTTCCCTCTCCACTTTCTGGAAAATGAAGTTGTCAGCAAGACAAGTCAGGAATTTATTGGACCTTTCATTTTTAGCAGAGTCGGACTTCCAACCGATATCCGGGTAATTGAAGTCTCCCATGACCGCCATGTCCCGTCTCTTTGAGAACTTTGTACTAATCAAATCCTCCGCCTGGCTTGGTGGTCTATAGCAGACCCCCACCATAATCTCACTAATTTCTTACTCCTTTTTTTATTTTTACCCAGAGACTCTCAACTGGACTTTCATCAAAAGGAGCTGCAAAGCCTGGGGCAGGAGGAGTCCTTGCTGGGTGACCTTGCAAGCCTGGTTAGTTCCTCCAAAGCCCATTGAAGTCTACAGGTTTTGAAAGGAATAACTCTGCTTAGGACTGGACCATCAATCATGCTGTTCCTCCCAAAGGCCAAGAAAGCAGCATTAAGGATAGGTTAGTAAGCAGCCTGGGTCAGGGGTCATCTGAATAAGCCCTTCAAATGTTCATGGGGCCTTGGCTGCTGCCTGACCTCAGCCAGCACCAGTCATGGCAATATTAACTTTGTATTTCTTGACCTTCATTTTAATTTAATTGGATGCTTTTCATATTGGTTGGGCATGATCTCCGAGTTTATCTTCAAAATGGAAATGAAAAGGAACACAGCTCTTCCATTTCCTTTCGAGCATTTTACTTTATGTAATTTTCAATGATAGACTAATGAAGTTTCCTTCTGAGGAAGGCCATGTTCCTTTGTGTTCTTTTCCAGTGTTAGCATTTCCCCCCCTTCGGTAAGATTTAAGCTACATTATCAGATTAGAAACGTCCTTGTGATCTGAAAATAAAATAATGGGAGAAATTCATTTGGCATCGTGAAACAGTAAATGACAAAGGATATTGCTTTTTTCTGGGTTTCTTTTCTCTCTCTAGGGCTACGCCAAGATCTGGATGTGAAAAAATCTATTTCAGATGATGATCTGATGTTTTGTTTATTGCATCATGCATCGAATTCTCAAATATGACTCCACCATGCAGTTTTTTTTGTTTTTTTTTTTAAATCCACAAATGGGGTGGGGGGGCACACGGCTGGATTTCTTTAAAAAGTTAAGAAATCTAAAGGGGGTGGGAGGATGAGATTGACAATATCTAGACCTGTAAGTATGCAAGGACTTCCAGTGAAAAATAATAACAGTCATTCACTTAACACTGGAGTGAATGACCAATATCTAGACCTGGGCAGACATTGCAGGGATTCCTGCACACAAACACACACAGAAATGGTGGCTTGCCTACCCCTGGGGGAAAGGAAGTTGGGGAGGAACCATTTCGGAAAAGAGCTGGGAGCCAAATGAAAGCAGCAACCAATGAGAGGGGGAAAGGGAGAAGAGTAGGACACAGCATTAGAAAAAAGAGCACTCTGAACTCTGAGTATGCCGTTCCTCCTGCCTTGCAGCTGCTCTTACACTTGTGCTGTGGATGAAATTGATTCTCTCTCGGGGCCGTGAAGAGTCGTGATGGAAAATCAGGTGAGGCTGGAGAGGGAAAGCTGTGATTCCCATAAGGCTACGTGGTAACATGCATGCATGAAATAACAGGGATAACATGGTCTTAAATGAAAACCAGTTGGTTTCTGGGTCACACTCAAGGTCCTAGTAATAACCGTTAAAACCCTAAATGGTCTGGGACTGTCATACCTAAGGGACCACCTCTCCTGTTATGATCTCCCCTTAGGGTTGCCAGCTCTAGGTTGGAAAATACCTGGAGACTTGGGGGGGTGGATCCAGGAGAGGGTGGGGTTTGGGGAGGGGAGGAACCTCAGCATGGTACATCACCATAGAGTCCACCCTTCAAAGCAGCCATGTTCTCCATGGGAGCTGATTTCTGTTAGCTGGAGATCAGTTGTAAAAGTGGGAGATCTCCAGGCCCCACCTGGATTCTGGCAACCCCACCTCCCATGTGTCTTCATTCACGTGGGGTTTTGGTGGTGCCTGGCCCTTTTCCATCATGGCCTTGACCTGGTGGAATCTTTTGTCTGAGGGAGACTCACACCCTGCAGGACTTGTCTATGTTCCACAGGGCATGTCAGACAGAGTTATTCCACCAGGCATTCCATGAATGTAATTTCGGTGGATTCTGCACACCTCACTGTGGACTTTAATGCCAAAAAGCTGTGTGTTGAGTTTTAATATAGTTCAATTGTTGTTGTTGTTGTTGTTGTTGTTGTTGTTGTTGTTGTTGTTGTTGTTCTGTTGTTAGCCACTCTGAGCCCCATTCTGGAGGAGGAGTGGAATAAAAATCTAATAAATAAGTGAGATTAAAAAATAATATATATATTTGCTTTTAATGATTAGCAGCCTGATGGATGAGCTCACTGCTTATATAATTGGTTGCCAGGTGTCATGCAGTGGCCTTTCACTGTGGGGGTGGGAAAAAGTTGGATTCCCATTGGTCTGTGTGAGAATGGGATCATGGACTACTGCCGGTCACACTGTATTGTACAGTTTGAAGGCACAAAAAGAAACGCAGTGAACAGGCTGGATTTGCTTGCAAACAGCCAAACTGCTCAATGAAAAAAAAGAAATAATATTGGGCTGCTTTTTGTGACTGGCAAACAGAACCTTGAATCAAACCAATGGGTGTTTGAGTACCTTTACCTCGTGTAGTATGTACAAACTGTGTCCTTGTGTGAAGCAGCCTCATGAGGATTAGTTGTTCCTTTCAGGATGATACGTGAAGAAAAACTCCAACCAACGACCCACTCCAGTGCTCCACTCACATTTTCTATTTTTGCATAAATTAATAAATATTTTATAACAGGGCTGCTAACGTTTATCTCATCGACGACTAAGGTTGTGGGAGGGTTGGGGTGGGGAAATCGTTGTCGGGGGGGGCAGCAGCACAAGTACTATAATATTTCCCTGGAAGTGACAGTGATTTTTTTTTTAATGCAACCTCATGCACTTACCAAAAGTTCATCCCAGAAGTGACAAGGGGTCGCTCTAGGAATCAGTGGAAACTCTACAGTAAAACTATAGAATGTCCAGTGATTCTTGGGGGTACCTTTTGTCACTTCCGATAAAAACTTCTGCTAAGTACTAAATGCTCCCACCACTTCTCCAAGCAACAGGATCTGGGAATGGAGATCCCCTTTTCCCACCGGCAGCCCTAGACCCACAGTGGCCTACAGTTGGAAGAAGGGCTGCTGAAGCTAACCATGTTGTTTGAGGTGAATCCCACGGGATTAGCCATAAGTAGGGAGTGTAGGGGAACCCCATCAGTGGTTAGCACCTAGATAGCAGACACAACTGGCATGGCAGGGAGTTGTATGTCTATTTAAATTACAGTAATTATATGTACATCTGTATTGTTTTCAGCACCTCCTTACTCCTCATAGGGCTTGCTCAGTTCTGCCACCGAGCCTTTTCTATTGTCACTGTTACGGCCACTTTCAGACAGCGTTGACTACTGTGCTCTCAATGCACTACAACGACAATAAGCCACTAGTTGCCCCAGGTGGTTTTGAAGGCCCTGCTTTTTTCCCGCTGGGCTCCTCGTGATGGACAGTCCTTACAAATGTTTTCTTGGGCTGAGTTTTGGAGCTAGGTCTTGACTTGCTGCTTTTCAGTGGTTGTTTTTTTAACCTAGCCAACCTAGCAGTTCAAAAGCAAGAAATTGCAAGTAGATAATAGGTACCACTTCAGTGGGAAGGGAACAGCGTTCCGTGCGCCTTGGTGTTTAGTCATGTCGGCCACATGACCACGGAAACGTCTTCGGACAGCACTGGCTCCTCGGCTTTGAAACGGAGATGAGCATCGCAACCCTAAAGTCAGATTCGACTGGCTTTCGAGCAAGGGAACCTTTACCTTTGAACCCTTTTTGACTTGATTTGGCAGACTTCGGCCCTGGTCAAACGAGAGGTTTTGGGCCGAGAGAGGGACAGATCGGGGGCGCAGCAAACGGGTGCGATCCCACTGCAACATCTGGGAAGCGTTGCGCACCCGTCCCCGATCTGGCCCTTCCGCCCCAAACCCCGCCCCCAAAATAAACCACCTATCTGGGTGGTTCATCTGGAAAGGCCGCATAAAGGCTGGCCATGGGATCGCCGGCGCGTCCTTCTGCCAGTGCATCCCCGGCTCCTGGCCGAACTGCGCATGCTCACACATGCGTAGTTCGGCAGCCTCCCCCTCCCAACCGTCGCTTCCTCCCCGGCATCTGATCATGCTGGGGAGCAACGGTGCCACGGCTCAGGGGATCCGTGGGATCCCGCCGCGGCGTCTCTATTTTGGTGCGGCTCATATTAGCCACACTTAGGCCGTTGTTTTTAGTGCCATGTGGCAGGGACCTTCCTTGGGCTACTCAGGAAAGGCAAGTTATATTTCAAAGAAATAAAACACGGATGCCTGGCCTTTCTTTTTGTGCTGCCTTTGGTGGCTGCAACAGTGCTATGGCAGAAATCCAGGTTCCTCAGGGAGGAGAGGAAAGGGAGGGAGGGGGAGAGGGAGAGACTTTAGTTCCTTTGGCCCACCAGTACCAACTAAGCTCGAATCTGCATTTGCATTTTTAAATCAGTTTCGTGCTGCTGTGACAATGTCTTTCTCTGTGCTTGTTTGAACGTTGTTTGGAGAAGATTCTTTTAAAGCAGTGGGGAGGTGCAATGACAGTGGAGCCGCCATGAGAGGGCGATAAACTTATGCAGATGTGCAAAAGTATGCTAGCACTGTTGAGGTGTGAAAACGAAACCAAATGTAGACAGCTTTTTTGAAGACAGAGTCAGGAGGCTGGGACACTGGTGGGAAAAACAAATGCAGATTCAACCTAACATAGCTGAGCACTGCTTCATGCAAAACATGTGGTAGTTGAGGCAAAGGGTCATCTGCATTCTTTTTTTGGGGGGGGGGGGAAATCTTGCCTTTATTGTTTATTTCCCCATAGCCTCCTGACAGGAATCTCTCTGCCTTCGAGATTTGTATTCTGAAGTTCAGCTGTATTCTTTTTTCCAGAATCCACCAAAGTAGAGTAATGTGTGCTCTACCCCTTACGTTTAATTATTTTATGTCTACTATTTATAGGCTTCCTAGACATTTATCACACCCAGAAGTTCTTTTTTATTAACTTGTTTGGAGCAGTAGATGTTTCGAATACATCCTAAGCTGTATCTTCGTGCTCATTAACAGGTGAAATGTTTTCAAGAACTCAGACTTCTCCAGCAGATTTCTTAGCTACACTGATTTGTGTCTTTATGCCATATTCATAAATCTGGACACTATGGCGAATCAGTCATGCTTATTAAAGCATCTTTCATGAAGCATACCTTGAGTACTGATATGTCAGAGGCATTTGTTTTGCTGGCTGCCAGATAGCTATATCTATCAACTAATTAGTGATATGCGAAACCCTGATGTTTTCTATGTATCCATCCCATGGACTTAGATATCCATGAAACCTTTGACATGCGGGACTTGGATGTCCTTGCTAGTAGGACCTCGGTCAGAAATGTGGTTGCCAGCTCTGAGTTAGGAAATAAATTGAGATTTGGGGGGCAGAGCCTGAGGAGGGTGGGGGTTGAGGAGGATAAGGACTTCAATGGGGTACAATCAGGGCTATTTCTGGGCAGTGTCATGCCTGCCCTTGACTCAGCCCCAGAGCCAGCTCCTGACAGCCTAAGAGGGGAGGATTCAGTGCCTTTAAGAGCTGAAGAAGCACCAGGATCTGCACCTACTGTAAGTGCAGAGGAGGATACACAGCAATCAGAACCAACTACAGGACGGTTTATGCCTGGGACTGATCAAGCTGTAAGCAGCTCTCCACCAGCATCTCCCCCACCTGTAAGCCGGCTTAGAGATAGGAGACGTCAAGATCTGGCTAGCAGATGAAAAGAAGCACGCTCAAGAGGGCAGAGATCCTTGAGCCCTGAGTTTTAACAGAAGCCAGGACTTCGCCCAAGGGTTCTAATGGGTTAATGAGCCAGAGCACTATTTAGTAGGGCCTCTGGCCATGAACAGCTTGTGCTGGCAAACTAGTTCATAGAACTAGAAGCTCTGCACCTTGGCTCCTGTCTGACTCTGTGGCTTTTTGGATTCAGTTCGTGTTTTGGACTTCTGCTCTGGCTACTGACCCCCCGCTTTTGAACCTGACAATGCTCTCGGCTTTGATCTCTGGACTATGACCTCTGGTAACGTTTGACTATGGCTGTGTCTTGTGTTTTGGGACTTGTTAACACTCTGCTGACTGCTTGCCCGGCTGACCCTCGGACTTGTACTATGACTCCCTCTGCCTGCCTGCCTCCCTGGCTCTACCGTGACAGGCAGGAACGCACAGGAACGGTTTTCCGGCTGGCTTCAGAATTGGCCATGCCCACTACAGCCAAAACCTCTGTGTGCATGGCTACAGGGGGAAGGGCTGGAGAACGACCCCACCCCAGGGACAGGCAGACCGAGGGGCAGGTCCGGGCAGGCCGGGGTTTAAACTGCCTTCCCTTCAAGGGGGGGGGATGGTCTGGCCTCCCCGCAGTTGTGGGGCACCTGGGCAAGCCAAGAGAAGGCACGGGGGTGTGGCCTAATAGGCTAATGAGTGCTGCTGCCAGGGGTGTGGTCTATTATGCTAATGAGTTCCTGCTGGGCTTTTTCTACAAAAAAAAGCCCTGGGTACAATGCCATAGAGCCCACCTTCCAAAGCAGCCATTTTCTGCAGGAGAAGTGATTTCTGTCACCTGACAATCAGTTATAATCCCAGAAGACCTCCAGCCACCCCCTGGAGTTTAGCAACCCTAGGCATAAATCAAACTGAATCTGAATGTTTATCCGTTGTGGGTGCTGCACCTTGCTTTCAAGGAATTCTTTCTAGGTCTAATCCAGGTGCTCATAACTTTGTTGAACCTGTGGTCACCCTTTTTGAGATCCGGTAGTGAGCACCTCAACAAAATGCCTGGCATGGGTCCAGTACCAAGATGTTGGGGAATTAGGCCTCCCATTTACCCACCTGAGATGGGGAATTCTCAGCTGGACTTCTTGTGATGGACATCCCTTATTTTATCCCCAGTCCCCTGCCCCTGAGATGTCAGAGACAAACAGCTCTCACATAGTGATGCTCTAGGGATTGACCTAAGGGAGGCATCCTAGAGTGTCTTTTGGAAGCGACATCACATTGTCTCCAATCTCCACCCACCTTAGGCCCAAATGTTGCGGCATTTGCTAAGGCGGTGTTAAGAACACTATGGAAAATTCAAGAAAATGTCAGGAGGGTCCAAGCTAAGCATCCTGCTATGATACAGGCAGCTGAGTGTCCCTGGACACATAGGGAAATGCCTCCGCCCTTTGATAGGAAATAGCATAATGTTGGTATTTAGGAGGTCCTAGATCAAGAATGTGGCCTGACCTGGATGCTGTTTTGTTTCACCTCCTAAGGAAAGGGGGTTTGCTCCCTACAAAGCCACAGGGAAAGGTTCCCAAGACCAGAAACCTAAGAAAGCCTGTAGGGTAGCCCTGTTCACACGTGACAGTGAACACACCAACTTCCTGCCTGTAGGCTCACACGTCCATTTGTAAGAAAGAGCCGGCAGTGCACATTCCCTGTATGAATGAAACCAAGGATGACTACCTGGATAAATGCAGGGTTTAACTGGACATGTGTTGATTGGACATGTTGATTAGACATTTAGCTGTACACATGTTGATTGTAACCCCAGAATTACTTCCTCAGCATATAAACAAAGACCAATCAAGTGCATCATGTACATTGATTTGATGAGGGTGTTCACTGTAACTTGTGAGCAGGGCTTGTGTCCATAGGCAACCAGTGGATGCACAACTATGGGGTTGCCTGCCCGAGAAGAGCTCATCTCTTTGCTAGCCCATCAGCTGTTCAAAAACTATCTGAGCCCCCTACGTTTTTCTGTTCTGTTCAAGAAATGTTGGATTTTATCCTCAAGATGCAAGAAGCAAGGGGGGGGGGAGGCAATACATCAGTGGGCACCACGGAAGTCATTGGTAGCCTGGGGGGGCATTGCACATACACGATGATGCCACCTTACGTTTCTTCCCACTACATTTCATGGGGAGACAAGAACTGGAGAGCCACGAACCAGACTGGGAAAGCCTCAGAGGCCCTGGTAAAGTACTTGATCTTTTGATACCCTTTTCATAGACAGGTAAAGTAAAGGTAAAGGTACCTTCCCACTGAAGTGGTACCTATTTATCTATTTGCAGTTTCTTGCTTTCGAATGGCTAGGTTGGCAGGAGCTAGAACTAGAGACGGGAGCTCACTCCGTCATGTGGCACACTCGGGTCTCGAACTGCTGAACTACCAACCTTCCACAGCCTGCAGTTCGGCAGCTTAACCACTTGAGCCACCGTAGCTCCTTTTTCTTAGACAGACAGGACTACAAATCTGCCACTTAAAGGCCAGATAGAACCCTTTGAAAAAAAGTGACATTTTCTGATTAGTTTAATCAAGAATGGCCATTCAGCTGAGAATTATGTTTCCCTTTTTGCCTGTGGTTGGTTCGAGGAGCCTGTTTAACCAACATTTACTGGAGAAAGCGCTGATGTGCATGACCGGCATCCAGGGGTCATTTTGTAGAAAAAGAGGTGCAGGAGCTCATTAGCATAACTGATTTGCATATGCCACACCCCCTGACATCACCGGACGTGTGTGTCAGGAGGCAACACCCACCGCTCAGGCTCCACTAGACTGTTTTGGATTGCTAGCTATTGGGGGCGGGGGGAACGTGCAGATCTGCCCTCGCAGAGGAGGGAGAGCTTGTACCTGAATAAAACTTGGTCTTAAAGGTGCCACTGTACTCTTTTGGACCGGGGGGCTCTGCAATTTACCTGGCTGCTTCTTACTCTGACTGAGGGCTGCTGGGAGCAGGGGGAGGGGCTTGTTGCATGTGCCCACCCCCTGGGCTCTTTACTGCTGGAGCTCCGCTCCTGTGCTCTCCTGCAGGAAATGACCCCTGCCGGCATCGTTACCTTCAAATCAAACTGTAAGCTCCAGTATCGCAACAGGAAATAAATGCTTTATTGCCCTGTGAGGTCATGATGACAACAGCACAAAAGGCACTTCGATTTATGTTCAGTGGAAGCACTGGAGAAACAAAGATAAGAACAGATGTAGAATTTAAAGCATGGTGGGAGCTGTTTCACTGAGCCAGTGGGTACGGGAGTTCAGAGCCTGACTAATGATCTGTGTACCGCTGGGCTCGCTGGCATACAAAAAGCACCATCAACAGATATGCTTTATAAAAACAACAACAACACCCTGTTTTCTTCCCTGAACAAACATGGTGAGCCTAGTCAGAAGGATGAATGTCAATTAACTTCTGGCTGACATGTGTGGCCTACTAGAATCAGATTACTTTGGGTAGATGTAGTAATATTCAGGGACAGATTCAAGGCTGGCTAAATGTCCAATCAACACATGTCCAATCAACACCTGTGCAGCTAAACCCTGCATTTATTCAGGTAGTCATCCTCGGTTTCATTCATACAGGTAATGTACACTGTCGGTTCTTTCTTGCAAATAGATGTGTGAGTCTACAGGCAGGACGTTGGTATGTCTACTGTCATGCGCAGAGGTCACTTCATAGAAAAAGAGGTGCGGGAGCTCATTAGCATAACTCATTAGCATAACTTATTTGCATATGCCACACCCTGACATAATCGGAAGTGTGTCAGAAGGCAACACCCACCACTCAGGTTCCACTGGACTGTTTTGGATTGCTAGCTATTGGGGGGGGGGAACACATGCAGATCTGTCCTCACAGAGGAGGGAGAGCTTGTACGTGAATAAAACTTGATCTTAAAGGTGCCACTGGACTGTTTTGGACCAGGGGGCTGGGGCTCTGCAACTTACCTGGCTGCTTCTTGCTCTAACTGAGGGCTGCTGGGAGCAGGGGGTGTGGCTTGTTGCATGTGCCCACCCCCTGGGCTCTTTACTGCCGGAGCTCCTGTGCGCTCCTGCAGGAAATGACCCCTGGTCACACGTGAGCAGGGCTACCTACAGGCTTTCTTAGGTTTCTGGTTTTGGGAACCTCTCCCTGTGGCTTCGTAGGAAGCAAACCCCCCCTCTCCTTAGGAGCTGAAACAAAACAGCATCCAGGTCAGGCCACATCCTTGACCTGGGAACTCCCAAATTCTGCTATTTCTTATTGCAACAAACGTTCTCAGTTGGAACTCATATGTTTTTGCTTTTCTGCACTTCTCTCGCCGCTCCAGATTCCCCATGTATTAACAGTCCTGTCCTCCTCACTTTAGGGTCCAACAGCTTCCATTTCTCAGCTTGCATGGCTGATTCACACTTTTTGACAGTGTGGTTCCTTCCCGCATGGAGGAGCCGTCTCTTCCCATGCAGTCATTCCCTGACCAGGAGGGACAGTGGCATTTGTGCAGAAGGAGCCCACAGTGTTGACCTTGGCTACATGATTCTTTCATGCATACATTATCAGCTTCCCTGGTCTTGCGCTTCCCTGATAAGTGAGAACTGCCCGTCAGCATGATGCTGTTACCCTTACTAAAAACAGTATTTGTTAGGCATCTGCATGGCGCTCAAGCTGTCTTAATATTTCCCCCCCCCCCATCCTTAGTGCGCAATTCATTAGCCAGGAACCAAAGGATTAGCTATCTCCATTTTCATAATTCTTTTAAAATTAATTTTGATTTAATTTTGTGGTAAAGTGGCTCAGATCCGTAAAGGACAAAGGTGGGGGAAATAACCAAAATAAATTAAGTAGTCCAAAGAGTTATGAGGATTAGGGGGGGAAACAACAACTTACTACCGTGTCATATTGTACCTGCTTTTGTATTTGTTTTCTAACCCCCTCCCCCATTTTGTCATGCTGTGTGGGAGGGGTCCAAGAAAATATCACCAGCACCTTTGAGTACATGGAATGAGTTGAACCAATCTTTGGAACCTTGTTCTTATTTAAATGGTATTACCTGCTGTAAACCTTTATATTCCATCTGATATTCACAGATCCATCCAGAGAGCTATCAGGTCCTAGAGTAACCACTCTGTACACAATAGTCCTTGATCAGGTTTATTAGTAAGATATGGCTTATGGTCAGGTGAACCCCTTTGCCAGAACTAATAGCCCAGGGATGGATAGCGGGGAACGGGTTCCTCCCATCAGACATATGTCACATTCTGAACTGAATGCACCCTCAAAAATGGCCCATTCGGACCCCTTTCGGGCTGCTGCAACCTGATTCAGATTCTCTGATCTGAATCGGCTTGCCGCCGAATTGCCACCGAATTGCCACCGAATTTCAGCGGCAATTTGGCCCCTTTATATCATATGGGCCATTGAAGTCAATGGCGAACATAGGGTATATTGTGGGGGATGGAGGGGAGGGGATTTGGGGGAGAGGCTCCAAACTTGCAGAGTAGCTGCTGGAGCCTCTCCCCAAGATACCAAGTTTGAAGAACATTGGACCAGGGTAACTTTTTTTCCCACCATAGAAAACAATGGAGGGGATGGGGCAACCTTTTTGAGGGCCCGTAGAATTGGAACCCCTGGTCCAATGCTCTTGAGACTTGGTTGGTGTATTGGGGAGAGGCTCCATAAGCTACCCTGTGAGTTTGGAGTCTCTCCCTTAAGCCCCTTTCCCTCCAGCTCTCAGAATATACCCTATGTTTTTGTCATTGACTTCAATGGCCCATAGGATATATTGGGACTGAAATTGACATTCGGCGGCTCCTACTGACGAAACTGACATGTGGAAGTCTTACTGCCAGCCAAAATTGATTCTGCCCGATTCAGCCGAATCCAAATGGGCCAATTTTTATTTTTTTTTATTTTTTTGCACACTCCTAGTCACAAGCATCCAGGCTACTACAGGTCATGAGGGAATATACGACCCAACTCTACTGCATCTCAAGACTCCTGTCTCCTAAGGCCACAGCTGGATCTGTGAACCATGTGGGTGTAGCTTCTGGAAAGTTACAAGCAGTGCCTCTACTCAACACCGTACATTCATTCTCACACTCAACCCTCCTTAGGAATGTCAGGGAGGACCTATAAGGTAATAAGCAAAGCCAGCAAATGTGCAAAGTGAACGAGGGTTACAAAAGCAAAAGTAGGCATTAGCAATGCAGGGCAGCAAGATGCAGTTATCGATCATGGTACAAAGACATTCAATCCTCAGGTCAAGGGTCCAAACCTGACAGTTTTGTGTAGTGGTTAGGAGCATGGACTCTAATCTGGGAGAACCGAGTTTGATTCCCTGCTTCTCCACATGCAGCTGCTGAGTGAACTTGGGTCAGTCACAGTTTTCTCAGAGCTGTTCTGGAAAGGGCAGTTCTTGAAAGAGCTCTCTCAGCCCCACCTACCTCACAGGGTGTCTGTTGTGGGGAGAAGAAGGGAAGGAGATTGTAAACCACTCTGAGACTCCAAGTGAAGGGTGAGGTATAAATCCAATCTCTCCTTCTCCCTCTCTTATCCATTTTTGATTTGTTTTGTTTTGCTTTTTTAATTGTATTGAGTTTATTACAATATATATACAAAACAAGAACACATTGGTATCATACAGCCTTGCAATAAGTAAGATATTGAACATATAAGATACATAGGAAATCATGCAAAATATTTCTCAATTATGTTGCATTAGTGAAGTGGATCGTAACACCCAATTTAAATCAACTAACTAACAAATCATACAACCTTTTTAATGTCAGATATTAAGTAAGTTCACATGAACATTATTATTTTTAAGGAACCACATTGTGAGAAGCCAAATAGCCTAATACAGGAAACCACTTTACTACAAATTTGAAATATATATCCATATCTATATTACTTTGAGTTATTTGTTCGGTGATTTCCCCCATTATATAGAGATTCCATATCTTGTTATGCTACATAATTATGCAAGGCCCTGCCTTGTCACTCCATTTAGCAGCTATAGATGTTTTTGCTGCAGTCAATGATGTGGCTATTAATTCTTTAGTAGATTTTGGTATATCTAGATCTGACCAGTAGTTTAGAAATAAGAGTTCTGGTTCCATGGGCATATTAAAACCAGTCATAATATAAATCCGATTTAAAACCTGTTCCCAAAATGCCGTGGTAACCTTGTACCTCCACCTGCAGTACTCAAATGAACCCTCTTCTCCACACATTTTCCAGCACAATGGAGCACACTTAGAAGACATATGAGACAATTTAAGAGGGGTTAAATATCCATGAGATAGAATTTTAAAGGTCTGAAGCTTTATATCAAATGAAGAGGCATTAAAGATATACGATGACCAGATCCGAGACCATTGATCTTCAGATAATTCCAACTGATAGCTCCTTTGCCACTTTTTTTGATACAATGTCTGTTTAACACTATCCAAAGAGATCAAAATTTTATATACTGTGGAAAGAGTACCCTGTTTTACTGGGCAAGAGGAATTCAGTAATAGATCTAGAGCTGCAAAGGGTTGAGTAATAAGTTGGGACAAGTTCAGCTAGTTTTTTTCATTATTATTATTATTGAAGATCTCTAAACCAATGCAGTTTATTGTTCAGTTTACCTTCAAGCTCATTTTTTATCCACAAGGCCCCTTGTTTTGTTTTGTTAAAGAACTGAAGTATTAAAAAAAATCCTCTAGATCTAACCAGTGATCCACTTAGTGCAGTGGTAATGGAGCTCTTTGAAAAGGAACCCATTATAAATTTGTTCTGCTTTTCATGGCCCAGCTGTAGAACAACTCCACACTACTGTTACTACTGTTACAGATCAGCCAATATCATAATGCCCCTATATAAATCAATGGTGCGACCTCATTTGGAATACTGTGTGCAATTCTGGTCACCACACCTTAAAAAGGATATTATAGCTTTGGGAAAAGTGCAGAAAAGGGCAACTCGAATGATAAAGGGGTTGGAACACTCTCCCTATGAGGAAAGGTTAAGGCGCTTAGGGCTCTTTAGCTTGGAGAAACGACGACTGAGGGGTGACATGATCGAGGTTTATAAGATTATGCATGGGAAAGAGCAGGTAGAGAAAGAGGTACTTTTCTCCCTTTCTCACAATACAAGAACTCGTGGGCACTCCATGAAATTGCTGAGCGGTCCGGTTAGAACGGATAAAAGGAAGTATTTCTTCACCCAAATAGTGATTCACACATGGAATTCACTGCCACAGGAAGTGGTGGCGGCTACAAGCATGGACGGCTTCAACAGGGAATTAGATAAGCATATGGAGCAGAGGTCCATCAGTGGCTATTAGCCACAAGGTATAGATAGGGGCTCTGGGGCGAGTGATGCTCTGTCTTCTTGGTGCTTGGGGAGGGGTCAACAGTGGGAGGGCTTCTAATGTCCTGGCCCCACTGGTGGACCTCCTGATGGCACTAGTATTTCTGGCCACTGTGTAACACAGAGTGTTGGACGGGATGGGCCTTTGGCCTGATCCAACATTGGCGTCTCTTATGTTCTCTTATGTTCTTTCCTAAGATATAACACAGGAACCTTACATTTCGTAACAATTGATCCCCCCCCTTTCTTTTCTTTTCTTGGCCATCAAGGTGCACTTGACTTAGGGGTGGTTTTCCATTGCCTGCCTCTGTATAGCAAGCAATCCTTAACTTCCTTGGTGGTCTCCTATCCTATCCAAGCCCTAACCATAACTGCTTAGCTTCTGAGATCTAGTGAACTTGGGCTAGCCATTTTGAACATTCAAGCCCAAATTTGCCATCAAGCCTCCCAGAGTCTCCTTTCTCAGCTTACCTGTTCTGCCTTCTCACTCCTGAGAGCCAGCATGGCGTACTGGTTAAGAGCAGTGGATTCTAGTCTGGAGAATGGGGTTTGATTCCCACATGAAGCCTGCTGGGTGACCTTGGGCCAATCACAGTTCCCTCAGAACTCTCCCAGCCCCACCTACCTCACAAAGAGCCTGTTGTGGGAAGAAGAAGGGAATATGATTGTAAGTCACTTTGAGATTCCTAAAGGTAGAGAAAAGAGATATATAAAAGGTGGCTGCTGCTGCTGCTGCTTCTTCTACCACTGTTTTGTAGAGTGAAGTCCCACTGGAAAACTCTTCTGAAATGTGCCATGAGGGCTAGGGTTGCCAACCTCCAGGTGGTAACCAAAAAAGAAGGGGAGTCAGTGTACAAGGATAGGAACAAATCACAAAAACCACTGACTAGAGATAACCAATATATGAAATGTGTAATAATCTCCCTTATAAATAAAAGCCGAATGGTGGTGGCACTTCTCTAGAAAATTCCACACGCTCCAAAATCAGGTCGCTCTCTGATCTGTCAATCAGAGGGTCTCCCTATCCACTGGCTGCTTTGCCTGAGTCCTGCCTTCAACATTCTAAACAGTTTGCTGTTCCTCTCCCCCCCATAGCCAGTCTGAACACAGAGGTTATTTGCATATGCAGCCTCATTGGCCTCTGCCTCGGAACACAGAGGTCGTTTGCATATGCGGCTTGATTGGCTTTTGCCTCTAACATTCTAATCAGTTTTGCTGTTCTGAGGTAAAATGTGTCCAATCTCCAGGTGAGGGCTGGAGATCACTCAGAATTACAACTGCTTTCCAGATGGCAGAGATCAGTTCCCCTGGAGAAAATGGTGGACTCAGTGTCATTATACCCTGCTGAGGCCGCCACAGCAAATTGACACTGAATGTCCAAGGCCCAGGCACTCGCCCAGAGCCTCTTTCCAGAAGCCGTTGTATTTCTTTCCACAACGGGCCTTTTTCCTAGTAATTCAATAATGCAAAAATATAATTATATAACAATATTGGCCAAGGTGTAACCAAGATACAGAAGGAAGAATAATAATGGAACTTCTGAAATGTCCACTCCATGATGAATTGCACGTCAAATTGGACTTTGATATTACAACGCTCCTGGAGTGAGACACAGTAAAATACTTGGGACTTTATTTTTCTTTCCATTATTATTCTTCCTTCTGTATCTTGGTTATACCTTGGCCAATATTGTTATATAATTATATTTTTTTTGCATTACTGGATTATTATTACACCTTTCATATATTGGTTCTCTCTAGTCAGTGGTTTTTCTGCTTTGTTACTAACCTCCAGGTGGTAGCTGGAGAGTTCCTGGGATTACAACTGATCCCCTGGTGACAGAGATAATTTCACTTGGAGAAAAATGGCTGCTTTGGGAGGTGGACTTTGTGGCATTATACCCTATTGAAGTCCCTCCCCTCCCCAACCCCACCCTCCTCAGGCTCCACCCCCAAACTCTCTAGGTATTTCCCAACCTGGAGCTAGCAACCCTACTGGAAGCCCCGATTCTGGTTGGGACCACCATGACACTGAGTGATGATGAGTTTCTGCCTTCCCCTGTATGCCATTTTCCAAAACAGCACTAGAGAGGGGGTGGAGGCAGGAGCCCTCCCCTCCTTCCCATACCACACTAGTCCAACCAGAAGCAGGCTCCTGTGCTGCTTTTAAAAGGAGGTCCCTGGTGGGAACCCCCTCTGCAAAATGCTGGTGTGTCCCCAGGATGAACTAGGGGATGCTGTCTCGTCTAACTTAGCCCTACTTGTCAGACGGAACTATTCTTTTCTGGAACTTCTGTAGATCCATTGTGCAAACTGAGAGCCAGTTTGGTGTAGTGGTGAAGTGCGCAGACTCTAATCTGGGAGTTTGATTCCACACTCCTCCACTTGCACCTGGCTGGATGACCTTGGGCAAGCCCTGACAAGAGCTTAGGGCTGCCAAGCTGCGGCGGGGGATCCGCACGTCTTCACAGGATCCCTGCCGCGGGGGACAGTGATACGCGTTGCACCGCCGTCGCCAGGATGTGATGCTATGTGTCGCTCTGGCAACGGTGCTGTTTGGAGTCCCATTGCCAGAGCGACGCATAGCGTCACATCCTGGCGACAGCGGTGCAAAGCGGATCGCTGACCCCCGCGGCAGGGATCCTATGAAGACATGTGGATCCCCCGCTGCGGCTTGGCAGCCCTACAAGAGCTGTCCTTGAAAAAGAACAGTTTCTGTCAGCGCTCTCTCAGCCCCACCTACCTCACAGGGTGTCTGTTGTGGGGAGGGGAAGGGAAAGGAGTTTGCAAGCCACTCTGGGACACCTTTGGGTAGTGAAGGGCGGGGGTATAAATCCACTCTCTTCTCTTCTTCTACTTTTAACCAGAAGAATTAAATAATGGATGCTGAACATGTCCATCTTGGAAACTTCAGTCCTGATGTCTAGTTTTGCTGTGGATGTCATTCAGATTTGGGGATTAAGAGAGAACTCTTAAGCAGGTCTACTCAGAAGTAAGTTTCCTGTTACTCATTGGGGCAGAACTCCAGGAAAGTGTCTTTAGGAGTACGATGTAAATAGCTGGCTGATAGTCAGGGATCACAAATTAGGAGCTAGGCAGACAATAAATAGTCTGGGAATGTAGGGTATATTAGTCATCTTTGGATTTTCTTGCTTCCTTCCCCTCCCCAAGAGTGCCTGTAATTAATTATGCAATAATTGCCACTATTTTCCTTCTGAGGAGGCATTACAATCTATTTGGAAAAACATTTGAACGTTAAAAATGACAGGAGTGAAATTGTCGTACAAGAGTTGTCTAAAATTCCATGCAACAATCAATTGTGAACTTCAGGGTAAAGCACTGGGAACATTGAAGAACTAACAACAGACAGGTTTATGTGTCTGTTATCATCCAGACTGGGAATACCTGGAGATTTGGGGGGTGGGACCTGGGGGGAGCAGAGTTTGGGGAGGGGAGGGATCTCAGCAGGGTATATCATAGAGCCCACACTCCAAAGCAGCCATTTTCTGCAGGGGAACTGATCTTGGTCACCTGGAGACCAATTGTAACAACAGGAGATCTCCAGGTGCCACGTGGAAGCTGGCAACCCTGGTTATCATGTATCCATCCGATATTCTTTTATTCCCTGGATGTAGTTTTCTGAGGGTGGAGGAGACCCATTTCTATTTCGGTCCCCCCCCCTTATCCTGTATAAGTTCCTACAGAGAGGGAAGACAACATGGTATAGCCTGATCTCATCAGATCACAAAATCAAAGAATCATAGAGTTGGAAGGGACATCCAGGGTCATCTAGTCCAACCCCCTGCACAATGCAAGAAATTCACAAATACCCCCCCCCCCCCCCAAGTAACTCCCAGAAGGTGACAAAAAACCTTCAGGATCCCTGACCAAACTCAGAAGCATAGATCTTAGAAGCTAATCAGGGTCAGTACTTGGAAAGGAGAACATCAAGGAAGACTTGGCAGAGGAAGGCCATAGCAAACCCCCTCTGCTTCTCACTCGCCTCGAAAGCCCCTTGCTGGGGTTGCCATAAGTCAACTGCTGATGGCCCTTTAAACACACACATAAGGTCCTACACTTAAAATATGTCCTCTGAGGGGAAGTGCCATTGCAGAATAATAGCCAAAGCCTGACCAGTAATTCAAATGTGTCGCATAATGATGCAAATGTCCTTTTTTATGGTTAGAAGATGAAATGGGTATTTGTGCATCAGAGCCTTGAGCCACGAGGAAGGTAGGATATAAATATTCTAAGAAATAATTAAATCTACCATTCTGCCCAATTGATTTTAGTGGCTTGGAATACAGGCTGGAGAAAGTGTGCATATTTTAAATCTAAAGATGTTTTAATTAAGCTCAGTATTGAAAACTGTACGTTCCTTAGTCCAGTTCACCTCATTGACCTCCTTAGTTTTGGAGACTTTGCTGTTGAAAAATCAACACTCTTATTTGCATTTAGAGGTCAACTCGCCCTTCTAGTTTAATGACATGAGAACAATGTTAGATCAGTTGACATGAGATACCTCTCCAGAGCCAATTTTGTCCCCGCCTACCACAATAACAATACTTACCAAAATCAGATCTCAGTTGCATTTTCTCCCTTTGTGCTCATAGTTCGAAGAGAGAGAGAAGAAATTGGATTTATCACCCACCCTTTACTCGGAGTCTCAGAGTGGTTTACAATCTCCTTTCCCTTCTTCTCCCCACAACAGACTGTCAGAGCCCCTGGAGAAATCAGTTCCCAAAAACAATCCTTCAGAAGAATTAAAGTTTATTGAGACATCGATAGGATCCAGACTCATAACGTTCTTTGTTAGAACTGGGGTCAAGCACGTGAAGCAAGCAATTATACTGCAATCAAATGAGACATTAATGGCTTGTGGCCAATTGCGCCTAATCTACAAACCCGCCACCCAACGGCCCAAAATTACCAGGGGAAAACCCTGTTTCAGGGGATTTAAAAAAAAAAATTACCAGGGGAAAGAGAATACCAACGACAGTGCAGATCTCAAGGTTACATGGCACATCAGATAAATAATGGTACAGAGGCCAGAAACAAAAGTATACATTCTTGTTCGCACCCCTCCACATCTCCATTCCAACCAAGTCCAAGACAGCCACTTGGTTGACACAGACACCCTGTGTGGTAGGTGTGGCTGAGAGAGCTCTATGAGAACTGCTCCTGGGAGAACAGCTCTGACAGAACTTGTGACTGGCCCAAGGTCTCACCAGCAGCTGCATGTGGAGGAGTGAGGAATCAAACCTGGTTCTCCCAGTTTATAGTCTGGGCTGTTAACCATTACACCAGACAGGGGGTTAACAATGGCATCTGTAGGAATAACAAGACACAACATTTTTTTAGAAGTGCTTAATTTTTTAAAAAAATCTTTATCAAGGTAATATAGCCGCTGTTTACCCACAATTCTCTATATGTCTTTTTTGGGCAATTGTTAGCACATAACCCCAAGAGAACTGAATAAAGTGTGAATATTTAGCATGCTTGGGTCTGAGCCCATGAACTACTACAGTGGGGGTCCCCAACTTTTTAAGCAGGTAGGCTTGTTGGAGTTTTGAGAGAAGGTGCTGAGTGCCACCCCCAAATGGCTTGTGGCATGAAATCCCAAATTGCTTCCATAGGAGGCAGGGCCAAACACACTGCCTCCCTCCTTGCTTTGCAAAAAAAAAAAAATGCAGAAGGGGGATTAAAAGAAATGGAGGAAAGCCGAGGGGCGGGGGAGAAGAAGAAGAAGACGAAGAAGAAGACGACGACGACAACGAAGAAAAAGACGAAGAAGAAGATGAAGAAGACGATGATATTGCATTTATACCCCACCCTTCACTTGAAGTCTCAGAGCGGCTTACAAACTCCTTTCCCTTCCTCTCCCCACAACAGAGACCCTGTGAGGTAGGTGAGGCTGAGAGAGCTCTGACAGAAACTGCTCTTTTTCAAGAACAGCTGTGACAGAACTATGGCTTGCCCAAGGTCATCCAGCAGGTACAAGTGGAGGAGTAGAGAATCAAACCCGGTTCTGAGGAGGAGGAGGAGGAGGAGAGATTGGATTTATACCCCACCCTTCACTCGGAGTCTCAGAGCGCCTTACAAACTCCTTTCCCTTCTCCTCCCCACAACAGACACCCTGTGAGGTAAGTGGGGCTGAGAGAGCTCTTTCGAGGACTTCTCTTGAGAGAACAGTTCTGAGAGAACTTGTGACTAACCCAAGTTCACACCAGCAGCTGCATGTGGAGGAGTGGGGAATCCAACCCGGTTCTCCCAGATTAGAGTCCGCACACTTAACCACTACACCAAAGAGAGAAAGAACAAAGAACACCAAAGGGAGAAAGAACAAGGGGAATACAAAAGGGAAAGCCGGAAGGAGGAATGGAAGCGCAAGCCCCGGTGCTCACGAGTTCTCTCAATCTTCCAGTGACTATTGCAACCCTGGGAAACTCTTTCATCTGAATGAGGACAGCCAGTAGAAAGTCCTGTCTTACCGTGCTCACTTTCCGAAAAGCTTGTTGGGTGCCAGGGGAAGTATTGGCAGTCCCCAATGGCACCCACAGGAACCACATTGGGAATACCTGTACTAGAGCATCTGTTCTGTGGGTGATTGGCAGGTGAATGTGTTTCTTTTTGCCAGGAAATGTGCATTGCAGAATAACATCTCAGGAAACAAAATAGGATGTTTTGTGTTTCAAAAGAAGACGAAGGGTTTTTTTTTTTTAAAGAGAGTGTCCAGAAACCGATAGAATGATGAATCTGTTTTCAACATCAAAATATATAAAATCAGATGTAGTCGTCACAGGCAATTTATGGCGACCCTGTCGGGTTTTCAAGGTAAGTGATGTTCTGAGGTGGTTTGCCATTACCTGCCTCTGCATACTGACCCTGGACTTCCTTGTTGGTCTCCCATCCAAATACTAACCAGAGCTGACCTCGGTTCCAAGATCTGACTTGATCAAGCTAGCCTGGGCCGACTAGGCGAGGGCATAAAGTCAGATTAGGGCTGCCAAGTCTCGTTGAATCGCGGCGGGGGATCGTCATTCTTTACAGGAGCTCTGCCACGGGGGACGGAACAGATATAAGACTCCTGTTCCCTGCTCGGACTTCTGGAGTGAGCCAGGGGCCTTCTGTATACAAAGGCATGTTGTATTGTTGAATCACAATTCCTTCCCTGAGTAAAAGAGCCAATAAAGACCAAAATGGAAAGGGCAGCATTTTGGACTGGTTTCCTCAGACTTGGGGCTAGGGACTTGGGCTCTTTTCGTAGCAGGAACTCCTTTGCATATTAGGCGACACACCCCTAATGTAGCCAATCCTCCAAGAGCTTACAGTAGCCCCTGTAAGAAGAGCTCTGTAAGCTCTTGGAGGATTGGCTACATTAGGGGTGTGTCGTCTAATATGCAAAGGAGTTCCTGCTACAAAAAGGGATACTTTAGGGTTGCCAGCGCTGGGTTGGAAAATACCTGGAGACTTGGGGGGTGGATCTGGGAGAGGGCGATGTTTGGGGAGGGGAGGGTCCTCAGCATGGTGCAATGCCAAAGAGCCCATCCTTCAAAGGAGCCATTTTCCCCAGGGGAGCTGATCTCTGTCACCTGGCGATGAGTTGTAAGATTGGGAGATCTCCAGGCCCCACCTGGAGGCTGGCAACCCTAGGGCATTTCCAGTTGCAGGAAGGAATCTATACCTAGCCATGCAGCTAATACTATCACATACAAAGCTGTTATGGGGGACAGAGGGGAAGAGGTAGGAGAAGTATTCTTTTTTCACCATTGTTGACTATGTGGTATTCGAAAAAGTGTGCCTTGCACATGAAAACTCACAACTTAAATAAACCTTTGTTGGTCTTCCAGGTGCCACTGGACAGTAATATCTCGTTTGGATGGTAACAGTAATAAAAGGGCTGCAAGTGTGTTGGACGCCAAGAGATAAGGCCACTTCCCCGCTTCCAGAACTATTCAGCTCTCGCAAAATCCCTGCAAGGCAGAGAATAGTTAAATTAGGGGTGCCAGCCTCCAAGTGGGACCTGGTTGGGGAATGAGGATCCCCTGGAATTCCAGCTCATCTCCAGACTACAGAGATCAGGTCCCTGGAGAAAGGGGATACTTCGAAGGGTGGACTCTGTGGTGTTGAGAAGCAGACTTATTTATGAATTTATATCTGCTACACACGCACAATAAATGGACTGTGCACACACTTGTCTACCATGAGCCAGAGAAAGCTGTCTGCATTACCTAATGTGAGAGAGAGATTTCACATAGGGAACGCCTGCCTGCATTTTATGTTAATGAAGCTTGCACACATTCATCTCAGAGGATCATGGGAAGAAGGAGCACATGTTAGTCATTGTTAGCAGAAAACGACAACCCAGAGAAGAAGATCCCCCATTACTGCAAAGTTGAGACAACACATAGAGCATGGACTTTATCTGCATCTGTATAGCAGTTTCCTGTTGACGGTACCAAACTGGCCTGGGAGAGCCAAGATTCATTTGCACTTCAAAGGAGAAACAGGAAGAAGCGACTTCACACCTAGCCAAATGGTATTCCATGAGATAGATGATAGTATTTCAAATATTGGCCCTACCCATAGGGACACCTGCCCCTCTCTACATTCACCAATCAGGTAGTTCATGGGATGGACTTGTGAGTAGGTGGGACTACAGCTTGGCAAGGTGCCACCCACCTGGAGGTTCCACTATAAAAGTAAAGACCCAAAACGTAGGTCTTTGCTAGCCACCCTTTCTCTACGACCTCTATCTTCTTTACCACCTCTTAAGCCCAGCTTCCTATACCACAATCCTTTGTCTACTTTAAGATCTCTTGGACTGCAGCCAAGGAAGTCCACATCTTGTTAGCAGGTTCTAGCAGGTGTGAGTTAGTTAAAATCCCTAGGAATTCTTTTATCCCCTATTCTTCCATTGCAACAGACAAGACTACTGGAATCAGGCGAGTATAAACCAAAATATAACTATCTACCTCCAAGTAACTGATAATCTATTTTGATTTCCCTCTGTAACTCTATAGGAACCTTGAGTGTATGTGTAACAAGAGACTGATGATTTTGTATGTGTGAACTCTAAATCCTTCAGTAAAAATATTATTTTGTTTTGGAAAAACACCCGTGTGGTCTCCATTACTGAGTGTCTATCGGTAGCTACCACCACTGCTACATACCTTCAATAGTTAACAGCAGGACCCCTGTGTCCCTGGAATTCTTAACAACGGCCAGTGCCAATTGCTTTAAGGACATCTGAAGGAGATCTGAGAGCTGATCATCTGGAGAGAGAATTGAGTACGGCAGCCATCGTTGAAGCAAGAACCAAGGACAATAATACTAGCACTTATTATGTCATCAACTGGTTGTAGTATTGTTTTAAGTGTTTTTATTGTTTTATTGTAATTTATGCGCTGTTTTGTGTAAGCCACCCTGAGCCATCCTCGGCTGGGAGGGCAAGGTAGAAATCTGACAAATGAAATAATAATAAATAAAATAATAATAATATGATGTTTGGGGAACCCACATTTGCTACCACACAGTGCCATTCTGCTTTTAGTGCTGAGATTTATCCTCAAATCCAGCATGGTGTAGTGGTTAAGAGCTGTGGATCGGGTTTGATTCCCCACTCCTCTTCCACATGAAGTCTGCTGGGTGACCCTGGGCCAGTCACAGCTCTCTCTGGGCCAGTTTGGTGTAGTGGTTAAGTGTGCGGACTCTAATCTGGGAGAACCGGGTTTGATTCCCCACTTCTCCACTTGCACCTGCTGATGTGACCTTGGGTCAGTCACAAGCTCTGGCACAGCTGTCCTTGAAATAGAGCAGTTTGTGTCAGAGCTCTCTCAGCCCCACCCACCTCATAGGGTGTCTGTTGTGGGGAGGGGAAGGGAAAGGAGTTTGTAAGCCACTCTGAGACTCCAAGTGAAGGGCTGGGTATAAATCCAATCTCTTCTTCTTCTCTCAGCCCCACCTGCCTCACAAGGTGACTCTTGTGGAAAGAGGGAGGGAATGTGATTGTAAACCGCTTTGAGACTTCTTAAGGTAGAGAAAAGTGGGGTACATAAGAACATAAGAGACACCAATGTTGGATCAGGCCAAAGGCCCATCCAGTCCAACACTCTGTATCACACAGTGGCCAAAAATACCAGGTGCCATCAGGAGGTCCACCAGTGGGGCCAGGGGATAAAAACCAACTCCTCCTTCTTGAGGACAACATCCCTATTTTACTGCACCTCTCCTCCGGATATCTGATGAAACCTTTGAAAGTTTTCCCCAAGGTGTCACTGCATTGTCTAGGGCATACAGTCACAGTTCCCACATAACAGGCAATAGGTCATCCCTCTGTATAAGCTGTACACCATGGCTGTTCTCATGTGCAACTTCACAGGGTTGCCAAACATGACAATGGTGGCGACAGCCACAAAAGTAAAACATAAAGTCAAAATGTCACTTTTTTTTTACCTCAGCGTAGTATCCAGGATCCAATAACATATGTTATTCATTCCAGAGGTGTTTGATTGCCTTGTCTGAATAAGATCACAGGCGAGGGCAAAAGAATGTGCTCTGAAGACGTACAGCAATGCATGCATGCGCAGCTGTCGAGCCCAACTCCAGCCATCGAAGTGAAAGAATCACTTACCTTATCCACCCTTGTCTCTTAAAAATATCAGAGAATCCACCAGTTCCCAAATCTAGCAAGAAGACAGGCTCCGCAGGCATCCCTTGTCATTACCCATTCTCTGCTTTCGCAAACTGGGAAGCTGAAAGTGCAAATAAATAATGGGGGGGGGAGGTCCATTGAAAGAAAAAAATAATTGAAACTTTTCAGGTGCGGCCCGTGCCGAGAGAGTCTGTAGCATTACATGACATTATTTATATTCAGATCTCCTTAGAGGAATGTGATAGAAGGGGGGGGGGGATGCGTGTTCTGTTTGAAACAATAAGCACATGCTAAGCCAGCTGGCGCAGTCTGCTGGGACAGAATATATGGGTCAACACGTTGCATTATCAGCACTTCTCTTCTCTGGTGAAGCCACCTGCCTGAGTAAACAGACAACATGGGGCCCTGGTGCAATGGAATTACATTATTAAAGAGGCAGTTTTCGAAAACTCTGTCCTACTTCGTTTCCACCCCACCCAAGCCAGCTAAACCTAGTCGGGAGGAAGGTCAATTTTTATTCTTTCCATGGTATGTCTCAGGACGCAGTATACTGTGTCGGGTTTGCTTCGTTTTGTGAATGCAGCAAACCTGGCAGCTTAGCCAAACTGAGAATGACTCCACTTTTAAGTTGGATGCTCAAGCAATAGAATTCCCATTCTCCAGGTGGTGACTGGAGATCTCCTGCGATTACTCCAGGCAACAGAGATCAGTTCACTCGGAGAAAATGGCCACTTTGGAAAATGGGCTCTATGGCATTACACTCCACTGAAGTCCCTCCCCGCCCAAACCCTGCCTTCCTCCGGCTTCACCCCCCAAATCTCCAGGCATTTCCCAACTCAGAGCTGGCAACCCTAACAGTTTGGTGTAGTGGTTAGGAGCATTGATCGGGGAGAACCGGAGGGCCTCTTTTCTGCCCTATGCATAGCCAGTTTGTGCAATGTATTCAGCCTGACATGCCCGGACTTGCCCGGGCTGGCCAGGCACAATTCCTATGTTAGCTTCAGTTGAAAGACAAAGGATCCGGAGGATCCTAGCCGGCCCAATCAAAAGGGCTAGCTTCCCAGCCGGGAGACCAATGGTCGCCCGGTTACTGTAAATAGCCTATCGGGAGTAGGGGGTATGTTTAGGTATGCTTGGTGGCGGGTTTTCTGAACATATATAAACCGGCCTGCGAGCCGGTCACTTGTCTTTGTCCTGAACTAAATAAAGGTATGCTTAGCTGAAATCACTCTCCGTCTGCATACTTTTCAGTTTGATTCCCCACTCCTCCACATGTAGCTGCTCGTGTGACCTTGGGTCAGTTACAAGTTCTCTCAGAGCTGTTCTCTCAAGAGCAGTTCTCGAGAGAACCCTTTCAGCCCCACCTACCTCACAGGGTGCCTGTTGTGGGGAGGGGGAGGGAAAGGGGTTGTAAACCACTCTGAGACTCCTTCAGGTAGTGAAGGGCAGGATATAAATCCAATCTCCTCCTCTTGCTCCTCCTCTTGCTCCTCCTCCTGCTCCTCCTTCTCTTCTTCTTCTTCTTCTTCCTTTTTCTTCTTCTTTCTTCTCTCCTCCTCCTCCTCTTTTTCTTTTTCTTTTCTAGGAAGAATCTAGAACTGGGTCTATGGTTGTCATTCCCCCCCCCATAGGATTCCTCCGACTTTAGGGGAGGTGCAGAGCAACAGATGAAGCTTTGACCATCTGCATGCATAGAAAAATGTGACATCACTCAGTGAAATAGAATTGGACCTAAATCCCTCATCCGGCCACAAACCCAGGATACTCTACACTGCTGCATACCTGTATGGCAACAGGCCTTTTCTGATGTTACATTTGGGGGTGTCCATGGGAGCATACGACCTGCGCATGCTACCACCAATAATCATCCTATATGTGATTGTCATTTTGTCTGTATAGGAGAATGCTTGTATTTGTTTCCTGTCCCCTCAGTCTTTATTAAAACAGTCCAAGACCAGCAGGAAGCAGGAATAGTTCAAAAATGGTAGATAAAACATATAAATACATAAAACAATATGTTATATTTTTAAAAATCACCATCCTGAAAAAAATGTAGTATTCTCTTTTGTTTTTTACTGAAGTTTGAAAAATATGTACTTTTCCCTGTTCAGACAAAATGATGGCTATGCATATTGTGAGCACATCAGGCCGAACCTGGCAATTGGTGCAGGGGGAAGGGACACAGTGTGAGGGTGTGGGATCAGTTCTAGAG